>NC_058409.1:24028665-24140592 GCF_002201575.2 Neomonachus schauinslandi | reverse complement strand
ACAGCCACCAGGGAGGGTGGCCGCCCCCCCCCCCCCCCCATAGAGCCAGCAATGAATTCAACTCTATCTACTCAACTCTATATTCTTCTGGACTAACAAGATCCACTTGGCTTTGGATTCTGACAGTACATATCTGTCAGCTCCTGCACTCCCTCTCTCCTGAATGGCAGCTGGGAAGCTAATGCCTCTCAACTTCAAACACACCTTCTATACTCTGCTAGAACTGTGATCCTGCAAACCCATTTCTGCTTTGCCAGCTGATTCTCTGTTAGGATCTGTCAATAGGGGGCGCTAGACTAGGAGGCTGGAGAAAGAAGGGACTTGCTCCTTCCTGTTTGCTTACTATTCGTTGTTTTTGCCTCCTATTCTTGTCTTCTGTATTCCTAATCCTAATCTTAGTGTTACCCTGGCAACAGCCGTTCATTCCAGTAGCAGCAAGCGGTTACAGTTTGCAGTTTTCCCAACATTCATTCAAACAACCTTAGCATACTTCATCCCCCCCTCCCAAGATCCCAGCGCCACTCAACCAGCACCTTCCGCCCAGATATCTGGATCCCATTCCCATCGGCCCCTTTTCTGAGCTCAGAAACACCACCAGCCACAGAGCTTGGACCTTCAGGTCCAGGGGTTCCCTTCCCTAAGGTTGTACGTTTTAATAATTCTAACCTCTTCCCTTTGATCTCCAGCCATTGGGGCGGCAGCATCTTCCCACAAAGCACCACCTTCATAATACCTTATTGTTCCCTTTCTGTCTCTCCAGTTATCCAACACCTGCTTAACAATTATTTATATTCAATTCTCTCTATTAAAATAGCTGGTATAGCTTCTGTCTTCTGATTGGGCCCTAATTGACACAAATTATTATTATTATTTAAAGATTTTATTTATTTATTTGACAGAGAGAGACACGGCGAGAGAGGGAACACAAGCAGGGGGAGCGGGAGAGGGAGAAGCACGCTTCCGGCCGAGCAGGGAGCCCGATGCGGGGCTCGATCCCAGGACGCTGGGATCACGACCTGAGCCGAAGGCGGATGCTTAATGACTGAGCCACCCAGGCGCCCTGAACACAAATTATTTTGAGCTCTAATTCTGATTACTAGCCTGCAGACAGTGGGGAGTGTGAAGAGGAGAATAAATGTCATCTTGGGAAGCACCTGTGTCAAGAGAAATAATTTTTCTGTCTCCAAGCAAGGAGGAGCTAGTCCACTTTGGCAAGGGGGAAAGGGCTGCTTCTGCCGGTTAAGGAGAACTCAGAAGAACTTGGGCTTTCAAGTTGGTTTTCTCACCCACGTGTTCCTATCCCAGATCTCATGGTCCCACACTCTTGCCATAAGGGCCACAACTTTGCCATAGAAGAGTGCCAAAGTTGCACAACTATTCTCCTTTGAAGCTCTACAAAGACCTGCAAATAATCAGACCCTGAACCTAATTCTCAGCTCAGTCTGTGGCTGCAGGAGATAAGGATCTCCATTTTTTAAAAGTTTTATTTATTTAAGTAATCTCTACACCCAGTGTGGGGCTCGAACTCGACCCCAAGATCGAGAGTCACATGCTCTTCTGACTGAGCCAGCCAGGCGCACCAGGGGTCTCTTTTAAAGTTGCCATGGAAGTCTGCTAGCATTCAGAGCGTACCTTAAATTGGAATTAGATTGCTCTGAGCCTATCGCCCTTCTTTGGTAAGGTCTCCACGGCTGTCAGAAGAGCCATTGTGCTCCGCAATTGCAGTTATTTGCAATCCTTGCAATTAACATAGCTCCCGTATATCTCACCCACTTCATCTTCCATTGCCTTGCTCTCCATCTGCCCTTCACCCAAATTAACCAGTTAAAAGCTTAAAAAAACTCCAAAGCCACTGCATGCCAGAAGTTACTCTCAAACTCCTTAGCACCAGCAATAGGTTCCTATTATTTTAGAGAGGTGAGCAATTGAACTTCAAAATTTCATTCCAAGGGTTTGTTCCATCTGATACCAACCGTCCATAGCCGGGGTATCCTCAGAAAGCAGAGCCTGAGGCAAGCATTAAAGCACCGACACTTAATTTGGGAGTTATAAGCCTATATTGGTTAGGTTGAGGGAAAAAGGGAGGTGAGGCAAGAAAGACGTGCAGCAGTGTGGTGTGATACTTCAGTGTATTGGGCACAACTTCATACCAAGGTGTGAGCAAGCATAGCAAATCTCTCTGCAGGTATGTGTGCTTGTCCCAGGGAATTTCTGCAGGAGTGCTCAAAGAAGGCAGCAGAACAGCACAGAGAAAGGCCAAAGGAGAAGGGAATTCATACGCCAGGCTCCCTTTTGTCTGCCACACCCCATTGGTCAAATTCTCCTCTATTGAATTATTGGATCAGTGGCAGTCCCTTGGAAGCCAGCCTTCATTCCACACAGCGGGGCATTTCACCTGTGTCTGGAAGCATAGGGGTGACTTGGTGTGAGTGGGGTGCTGAACAAGAGAGAGAAAGGAGGAAGTGGAGGAAATCTGAGAAGGCACACAAACATGTGCCCCATACAAATTCCAAAAACTGATGCAAGAATACAAAGGGTTCTATAACCATTACAGTAATTTAATTAATCATTTAAAATATTTTCAGGTACCTGGGTGGCTCAGTCGGTTAAGCGTCTGCCTGTGGCTCAGGTCATGATCCTGGTGTCCTGGGATCGAGTCCCGCATCGGGCTCCCTGCTTCTCCCTCTGCCTCTCTCTCTCTGTCTCTCATGAATAAATAAATAAAATCTTTAAAAATAAATAAATAAATAAAATATTCCCACAAAGAATGCACAAAGGGTAGACAGTTTTATCAGTGAGTCCTTCCAAACCTTCAAGTCACATGTAATTCGAAACATATATAAACTCATACAGAAAATAAACAAAACATAATATCTTCCAGCTCATTTTGAAAAGCTAATATATGTTAGTAAAATCAGAGGGGGATATCACAACAAAAGAAAATTATGATGCTATGGTCACTCATGAACATGCACGTAAAAATTGTAAAGAAAATGTTATCGATCCAAATCCAGAATGTATAAAAAGATATTACATAACAACAAAATTGAACTTAATCTAGGAATTCAAGATTCAAAATTAGAAAATCTGTTAATGTAATTTACCACATTAAACAATTAAAGAGATAAATCACATATCAATGCACAAAAAGCATTACTGAAATTTAATATCCACTTATTATAACTACTTTTAGCAAAGTTAAAATAAAACGGAATTTCTTTAATCTGGTAAGTTTACAGCAAATACTGTGCTCAATGGTGATACATTAAAAACATCCCTTTAAAAGCAAGAACAACACAGGGGTGCCTGGGTGGCTCAGTCGGCTAAGCGGCGACTCTTGAGGTTGGGGGATCAAGCCCTGCCATGAAGCCTGTTTGAGATTCTCTCTCGCCCTCTCCCTCTGCCCCTCCCCATCCAATAAATAAATAAATAAATAAATAAATAAATAAATAAATAAATAAATAAAAGCAGGAACCAATGGAAGAATGTGCAGGACCACTTTATGTGCACTGCACAATCCCAGGGAGAACATCTTACATCATAAACATTGTGGATTTGAATATGTATCATGATCATTTCCTACCAGATGGAAGTAAAGGGTATTGAGGAAGAAGGCTTTTTCCAATTTGCACAGAAGCTTTATATGGGCTACTGGTGGTCCTGGATAATGTTAACTCCATTTTGTTTAAAAACTGTGACCGCAAGTACTGGCCTTTGCAGCAAGATTATAAATAGTACTAATAAATATGAGGATTGTAACGGGAGAAACAAAATTCACGTACAGACACAAATAACTGCATATATATATATACGCAGATGATGCAAAATGACAAAATAAAACCCAAAAGAATGTAGGGGTAGTAAATGATTATAAGTAATAAGAGTTTATTAAACTGCTCGATCAATATACAGAATCAATTACATTGTTACACATCACTAAAAAATAGAAATATAATCTTAAAGAAGATATCATTTATAACACTTAGAAAACTATAAGGTGCCAAAGAGTAAATCTAACAAAATGTGAAAAACTTTATCGAAAGTTGATTTAAAGCTTTATTGAAATAATTTTAAAAGGACCTTAACAAACACAGAGACCCACCATGACCATGGATACAAAAAGTCAATACCATAATTTGGAACTTGATCTATAAATTCAATACAAATCCTATCAAAATCCCGACAATTTTTTTCATGCTACTTACAAAGCTGATTCTAAAATGTACACGGGAGAATGAGGGTCCAAGAATAACCAACGCAATCCAAAAGAAGGAGATCAAAGTGGGAGATCTTGCCCCATGAGATATCAAACTTCAATAATTAGGTCAGCAAGATCTTGATATAGGGTAGAGCAGTGGTTCTTAGCAAAGAGCGATTTCCCCCCCGGGAGAACATTTGGCAATTTTGGGTTGTCACAGCTGGAGAGAAAAAAGAGGCTACTGCCATGACCTCATGGGCAGAGGCCAGGGATGCTACTAACATCCAACATTACACAGGACAGCCCCCACAGCAAAGAATTATCCTGTATAAAATGTCAGCAGTGCCAAGGGCGAGAAATTGCAGAGTAGAGAGAGAGACCAGTAAATAACTAAAAATTTTTTTTAAAGAGGGGGTGGGGTGCCTGGGTGGCTCAGTTGGTTGGGTGTCCAGCCCTTGATTTCAGCTCAGGTCATGATCTTGGGGTCATGAGATGGAACCCCACGTTGGGATCCATGTTCAGCGGGGGAGTCTGCTTCTCTCTCTCTCTCTCTCCCTCTCCCTCTGCCGCTCCCCCTGCTCGTGCGTGCTCTCTCTCAAATAAATAAATAAATCTTAAAAAAAAGAAAAAAAAAGAGAGAAGAGTGCCTGGTTGGCTCAGTTGGTAGAGTGTGTGACTCTTGGTCTTGGGGTCATGAGTTCAAACCTCACATTGGGCGTGGAGCCTACTTTAAAAATAAATATGTAAATAAGTGAATAAATAAAATAAAATAAAAATATAACCTTGGGGTGAGCATATCTATCAGGAGACAGCTGGAATCCTTCTAGGAAACTGGGTAATTTGAGGAAATTTTATTTAATAATGGGGCCATTATAACAGTGAGAACAGGATGTAGGGAAACCAGGAGGGAAAATGCAATTCTCTGAGGCTAATAACAGGAGCTGTAACAGGAGAGGGATAGTTGGTGAAACTCCAAGATACAGAGGGCTGTGGGGAAAGGGCCACCGCTAGGAGCTAGGATCTTCAATCAAGGACACAGCTAACCTGCAGCAGCCTTACAAGGACAGAAGTGGGAGGACAAACATGTTGACTTCACTTAGCTCCCACCCTTAGTTTGCCTGTCGGGGCTCCTCATGGTCAAACCCAACGGGGAGCCCAGGAGCAAAGAAGTCATTAATGTAGTCCAGACAAATCTGCCCCCAGAACACAGAAGAGGCCAAATTAGTGGATCTAAAGGAGCAAAGGAGAGTGAATGGAAGGATTTCATAAATAAAACCCCCAAAGCAGAGATCATTAAAGAAAAGATATATACACTCAACATTCAACAAATTTACTGAGTAAAAGAAAAGACAAGTTATATTTGTGTTATGTATAAATGACAAAGGATTCGTTTTCAGAATGAGTAACAAAGTCCTCTTAATAAGAAAAAGATAAGTCCTCAATAAGAAAAAGATAAATAACCCACCAGGAAAAAAAAAAAAAAGGTAAATGACATGAGTAAGCATATTCTCAGAACAGGAAGCACAGATGGCCAATAAACATAAAGAGATGTTCAACCTTATTAGTAGTCAGGGAAATACAAAATTAAACCACAATGAGATAGCATCTCACACCCACCAGACTGGCAAAAATTTAAAAAGTCAAGATATTACAAGTCTTGTCCAGGATGTGAAGTAAAAGGAATTCTTATACATTGTGTGTGGGACAGTAAAAACTGGTACTCTTGAAATGCAGAGCTAAGAACATTGAAGACATGTGTACTCTATGACCCAGAATTTCAATCTGGTAGACATTCTAAAGAAATTCTTGCACACGGACATTAGGAGATTTAAGAAAGTATGTTCATAACAGCCATTGGGTTTTCTTCTTTTTTTAAAAAAGATTTTATTTATTTATTTGAGAGAGAGAGAGAGAGTGTGAGTGCGCACATGCACGTGTGCACGCAGGGGAGGGGCAAAGGGAGAAGCAGACTCCCCCCTGAGCAGGGAGCCTGATTTGGGGCTCCATCCCAGGACCCTGAGATCATGACCTGAGCCAAAGGCAGACGCTTAACCAACTGAGCCACCTACGTGCCCCACCATCGGGTTTTCTTTAACAAATTTTTAAATTAAATTAAATTAAACTAAGTTAAAATTTTAAGTAATCTCTATATCCAACATGGAGCTTGAACTCATGACCCCAAGATCAAGAATTGGACACTCTACTGACTGAGCCAGTCAGGTACCCCATCAAATTTTTAATTTAATTTATTTATTTTTAAGATTTTATTTATTTATTTATTTATTTATTTATTTATTTATTTATTTATTTATTTTGAGAGAGCACAAGCAGGGGGGAGCAACAGAGGGAGAGGGAGAAGCAGGCTCCTCGCCAAACAGGGAGCCCGATGCAGGGCTCAATCCCAGGACCCCGGGATCATGACTTGAGCCGAAGGCAGATGCCCAACCGACTGAGCCACCCAGACACCCCCGAATTTTTTATTTTACAATAATCTTAGATTTACAGAAAAATTATGAAGAGAATGCAGAATTCCCATCAACTCCCACCCAATTTCCCCTACTATGAGCATCTTACAATTGGATGGTACATTTGTCACATTAATGGACCAATACTGATACGTTATTGTTAATTAAAGTCTATACCTTATTCAGATTTCCTTAGTATTTACCTAACATCCTTTTAGCATCACTGTTTTTAATAGCTAAAACTGAAAAAAAAAAAAAAAAAAAGAAATACCCGTCAGTATAAAATAGATAAATTCTTGTTTAGTCATTCACTGTGGGTTGCAGTAAAGTAAAAGAATGTACAGCTATTTGGGTCAACATGGATGAGTCTGAAAACATTTTGTCGAAGAGTAAAAGCAAGTCCTAAATATATCCAACAAGATTCCATTTATAAAAAGGTAAAAAATGGGGTGCCTGGGTGGCTTGGTGGGTTGAGCGTCGGACTCTTGGTTTCAGCTCAGGTCCTGATCTCAGGGCCTTGATCTCAGGGTTGTGAGATTGAGCCCCATGCCGGGCTCCACGCAGAGTGCAGTCTGCTTGAGACTCACTCTTCCTCTCCCTTTGCCCCTCCCCCTACTCTCTCTCCCTCTCTCTCTCTGAAATAAACAAATAAATCTTTTTTTAAAAAAATAGGTCAAAAATGGGTAAAATAAAATCATATATAATTTAAGGATATTTACATATGTGATAAAACCATAAAGAATAGCAAACAAATGATTAACAACAGAAATCAAGATAGTGGCTACCTCTGCTGGGGAGGGAGTGGGACATCATGGGAGAGTCACCTTCTCAGGGATGGGGCGGTGGACACATGGATTTTTAAAATTTTGTTATGTTTTAACTGTACATTTTTTGTATATATGATGTTTCATAACAATAATTTTAAAAGCTCTTATCCCCTTGTTCTTCTCCCCTATAAAACATATTTCCCACACAGTCCTCATCCTCCAGAATTCTGGCTAAAGGGAAAAGGTAATGTGTTCGTGTCAGAGCAAACAGGAACCCCAGTCCTCCATGCCCAAACCAAAGAAATGTGATGATGTCTCTTATCATCCTTTCAAACCCCACCACACATCATGGTGCTTCCTGTTTCTCAGAAGCTGAAAAGGTGCTGACATAACGTAACGAGTGGAAAAGAAGCTGTTTCCACAGATCCACGCAGAACCCTGGTATCACCCCAGTGGACAGGTGGGACTCTCGGCTACCGTCAGGAGCAAGGCCAAGCCCAGGCCCCGCGTCCGGGAATGACACCAAGTTTAAAGATTCGCAGAACAGGTGACCCTCCTTCGCTATAAGAGCAAGCAAGGCCACCACCATCCGCCCCGAAAGATGCCTTCTGCAACAGCAAGAGGCAGCTTCTTAGCGGGTCCCTCTGCCCAGGCACTGCTGGGCTCTGGGCACCGGACTTCTGCTAGTGCCTGGGAAAATCCCCCGCCACTGGCACGCTCCTGTTCCTCACATCCATCCCTCACTTGTCTGTGTGCTTGGTGTTTATCCACTCACCCAGCAAACACCGAGTAGCTACAGTGTGCCCGGGGGCAGTTCTAAGCGTTGGCAACACTGCAGGGGGCAGGACGTAGTCCTAGTCTAGCAGCGTGACACCAGTAAAGGGGTTGGACAACAAACAAGCAAAACAACTACAGATTGTAGTAAGTGCTATCTGGGAAAAAGGCTGAGGTCGAAGCGTTAGCACAAAATTCAGGCTGCCTGAGTTCAAATTCTGCTTCTACTGCCTACACTTCGGGAGAATTAAACTCGCCTTGGAAGTGATCACCAAACCTACCAAAGAGAGTTGATGGAACACTTATTCTTTCAAAAATCATTTCCTGAGCACCTCTAGGTGCCAGGCACTAAAGATGAGTAGTGAAGTTGACAGGCAAGCTCTTGCCCTCAAGGTGTTTATATCATAGTGGAGAAGGAGTCACTGGATGATAAGCAAAGGCCATTTCAGATAGTGATGAGAGGGCTAGGGACTGGTGTGATAGAGGGAGATTGGGCAGGGGCTTGGGAGCAACCTGACATGTCAGGGAAGGCCTGAGAAGGTGACATTTGAGAGCTAACTGATAAAAAGAAGCCATATATGTGAAAGTCTGGGAGGAAGAGACAGCTAAACAGAAGGGCAAAAGTCCCAAAGTGGGAATGAACTTGGTGCGGTTGAGAACAGTAGGAAGACAGAGACGGCTGGCACACAGGGGTTGTGTGGCAGGAGATGAGGCTAGGGACGGAAGGGACGGCCCATGCTGCCCACAGAGAGGGCTCTACGTTTCTCGTAGTAATGGGAAGTCGCTGACCGTTTGAAGCAGAGGAGGGTCATTATCTGACTTCAGTTCTTAAAAGAACTCTTGCCTCTGTGTGGGAAAGAGATGAGGTTTTCATGTTTAATCAGGGAAATAAGTTAGGAGGCTACTGCTCTAGGGGTTGGTGGCTTAAATTTGGGTCCGTGTGTGATATGCAGTGGTGTGGGACCAGCTGGAGGAGACAGGACCCCGACACGCAGGGCTGGTAGTGGATGCCTGATCTGTCTTCTCTCACCCCTGCAGCGCCTTCTGTTCGCTTAGGATTCATACCCGAGTTCCACTTTCTGCAGGAAAAGCCCTCTTCGAATTCTGTTCTCTCTGCAGGTGGTAGGGGCTCCCTGGACCTGGGCTCCCCGATTCCTTTCCCCACACCTTTCACGTCACGGCCCTGGAGCCCTCTCGTGTAACACAGATGTAAGCTGGGCTCTCCCAGGCTCCTGAGACCTGAATGAGCAGGCTCAAACTCATCTTTGCCCACGTGCGAGTCCAAAGCCTTTGCCAACGTGGCTGTGCATCCCGAAGGGGCTTGGGTTTGCATGACCACTGCTGGGTCCCTGCTCCCACTGTGTGGTTCATCCTGACATTCTACCAGAACTGCTCCTATTCTGCCAGAATGCAGAATGCAGCCCTTCTCTGTGGAGTCCTGGCCACACAGCAAAGCTGACCGGCTACACAGATCTCTCTGTGGCAGAAGCATGAAGTCCTGTGACCACCCCACTGTGGGGGATTTTCCTCTTCTCTCCAATCTTGTGCCATCTTGCCAGGTCCTCCTTCCTCCTCACGCAGTTCCAGTTCATTTCTAATACAGAGCAATTTCTGGAGCCCTTTTGCGACCTCAGTTCATTGTTCACCGAGGGACCCACGATCTCAGCTCTCCACCCCCCTCTGTTGGCTGTTCCAGGTATTTCCCCAAGGATTCCTACTAACGTGGAATTCTGGAACTGGCTGCAAGGCTGCCATTGAAGCCCTTGTACCCACAGTGGCTCTTTGAGTTTAAGGTGCTTAAAACACATCAGAAAAACAAACGAAGCCTGAATGAAGGAAGTTAAGCTCTGTTGACTGTCCCCTGGCTGAGGCAGAGTTTTCTGGGGTTTTGACATGCCCCAACACCGCCCTCTGGTGGCTGACAGAAGTTAAGAACTGACTGTCGGATGTCGGAGTCCAAATCACCAGGCTTCCCAAACTCATCCTCCCAGCAGCCAGCCCATCCACCAGCTGAGGCCAGAGTCAAGTCTTTGGACTGAGTTCTGTCTTCGGCAAAGGAGCCGTTAATTTCTGGGTGTCTACCCAGTTGACTCTCAGGAGTGGCCTGAGTCCAGTCAAGGAGAGAAGTCAGGTGGGACTCTGAGCTTGGAAGGTGGGGAGGATCTAGAGAGCACCCATCTTTGGTCTCAAGTCCTTTTCTTGACCACTCAGTGCCTCACAGCTTCTTCCTCCCCACGCTAAACATTTTCCCAATGGGCGGCAAGAACAAACCCAGGGGATGAGGGTGACTCTGACCAATGTTTTGGGACCAAATGCATGACAGATTTAGAATTGTGCCGAAATGTCACTTTTAATCACCTCGTCCCTCAGGCCTATATCAGCATTAGCTCTGGGGGCGAGGGGCCCTCTTACTCATCCCTCAGATCCTAGCATGGTGCTGGCAATGCATAAATTTCAGATGGAGGAATGATTGAGTGTAATCAGTGTGACTCGTTCATTCCCTCCTGCCTTCTCACCCTGCTCCCAGACCGCAGCAGGCTATGACTCTGAAAACAGCTTCCCGATCAATTACCTCCTCTACTCTCCCACTTCCAGCTCCCACGTGACAATTTCTCTAGTTCCTCTCTGGCCTTGGTCCCAAATCTCTGCTCTTGTTGTCAGAGCACTGGGCTAGGAGTCAGGAGTCCCAGCTCTGCCATCAATGAGCTCTTTGAGTCTCTCATGGCCCCGTCCGTGAACTGAAATGGGGCTCTCTCTTGGCCCCAGGAAGTAAGTGGGATGGGAAGGTACCCAGCCTTACTTAGGATTGTAGTGTCCTGACCCAGAGTTGCCGGTCTCTCTCGCTCTCTTTTCGGCATCAAAAGCGTTACATGCATGATGTAATACATATCTATATATATAAGACAAAATCCTCCCAGAAGTATCCTCTGTCAGATGGGGACATGTTATTTTGTAGCCTTGATGTCATTCAGTCCTCACACCAACCCTGCCAGGTGGGGCGCTTTTATTATCCGTGTTTCATCGATGCTCAGAACAGTGAGGATTAGAGAGGCCAAGGAACTTGCTCTAGGTCACACAGTTTGTGAATGGTAGGTTGGGATACACCATGAGGACAAAAGATTCAGTGCTGGGAGAGCACTGGGAAAAGAGCGGGAAGTTTCTTCAAATGCTCAGCCTTATCATGAGCTGGCTGCGTGTTTTCTGTCATGTCGATTGTGCCTATAAAAGTTAAAGAGTGCTAACGGTAACCAGCCATAGGATTCTCGGTTGGGTGAAGGGAGTTCCAGCTTTGGATCCCACAGCTACCATTCATATAACTCTGGGTTACAAAACTGCCCATTTTTTGTCACTGGATCCTGTGTTCCTTGAGGGCAGCTTTATGAGATATAATTAACATAGGAGAAACTGGACCCAAGGTGTACAGTTTATTAAGTTTGGAATATGTATGCATCCGTGAAATCATCACCACGATCAAGATAGTGAACAGATCAATCAGCCCTCCTCACCTCCTCACCCTCAGGCAATCACAGACTGTTTTTCTGTCACTATAGATCATTTTGCATTTTCTAGAATTTTATAAAAATGGGATCATACTTGGCCTGGTTTCTTTGACTCAGTAGAATTATTTTGAGATTTATCTGTACTGTTGCCATGCATCAATAGTGTATTCCTTGTGTGACCTATTTTATTTTTAAATTAACATACAGTGAAAATAACAACTTGGGTGAACAGTTCCATGATTTTAGTACACGTATAGGTTTGTGTAACCACCACCACAATCAGGATATAGAATAAAAACTCTCCGGTGCTATCCCTCGGGCCCCTGGGAGCTACTGATCTAATCTCCATCAACATAGTTTTGTCTTTCTGAGTGTTGGATTAATGGAATCAGGCAGTAGGTAGCCTTTCGAGACTGGCTGCTTTCACTCAGCATAATGACTTAGAAATTCATTCAAATTGTGTTGTGTTCCTTACTTTTTTTTTTTTCTGAGTAGTTTTCATTGCATAGATGTATGAGTCTGTTTTTTCATTCACTCATTGAATATTTGAGTTGCTTTCAGTATTTGACAATTAACGATAGAGCTGCTATAAATATTCGTTTAACATACATCTTCATTTCTCTAGGATAAATACCTAGGAGTAGGGTTGATGTATCCTACAGTAAGTGGATGTTTGACCTTAAGAGACTGCCAAATTATTTTCCAAAGTGGTGTATCCTTTTGTATGTCTATCTGCTGTGTATGAGAATTGCATTGCTTCATCTCCCCACCAGCACTTGGTTTTGCCACTATTTTCTAGTTTAACCATTCTACTAGACATGGAGTGGTATCTCATCATAGTTTTCATTTGCACTTGCCTAATGGCTAATGATGTCAAAACATTTGCATTTGGCGTAATTATTGATATATAATGGCTTAGGTCTACCATTTCACTTTTTGTTCTCTGTTTATTCTCTCGTTCCTCATTTCTTTGTTTTCTGTTTTCAGCCTTCTGAGTTCTTTATATATTTTAGATATATCCTTTATCCAATATAGGATTTAAAAAATATATTTTATTTATTTACTTGAGGGAGAGAGCACGAGCAGGGAGAGGGGCAAAGGGAGAGGGAGAAGCAGACTCCCCGCTGAGCGGGGAGCCCGCCATGAGCTCTATCCCAGGACCCTGAGATCATGACCCAAGCCGAAGGCAGACGCTTAACCTGAGCCACCCAGGTGTCCCTATTCAATAGAGGCTTTACAAATACTTTGAAGTCTATGGCTTGACTATCCATTTTCTTGATGATGTCTCTTCTGAAAAGCAGTTTTACATTTTGAAGCCTAGTTTGTTAACTTTTCATTTATGGATTGTGTTTTTGGGGTCATAACTAAGAAATCTTTGCTTAATCCAAGGTCACAAAGATATTCTTCTATGTTTGCTTCTAAACATTTTACAGCTTTAGCTCTTACATGCAGATCTTTTATCCATTTTGAGATAATTTTTGTGTGTGATGTGAGGCAAGTGTATAAATTCTTCATTTTGCATGAGGATATTTAATTGTCCCAACACCCTTTGTAGAAAATACAACTGAATTACCTTGACACCTTGATTGAAAATGAATCAACTACTGGGGTGCCTGCGTGGTGCAGGGGTTAGACATCCGACTCTTGGTTTTGTTTCAGGTCCTGATCTCAGGGTCATGAGATCGAGCCCCAAGTCGGGCTCCATGCTTAGACTCTCAGACAGGCATGCTGAGACTCCCTCTTCCTTTGCCCCTCCACCCCTACACTCTCTTTCTCTCAAATAAATAAATAAATCCTTAAAAAAAAAAGAGAATGAATTGACTATGAATGTAAGTGTTTACTGTGGTTATCTCAATTCTGATAGGTATGTGTGTGACAGTACCACACTGTTTTGATTATTGTAACAGTAGAGTAAGTTTTTCTTTTTATTATTTTATATTTTTTATTAAGTTATATTTGAAATACAACATTGTGTACATTTAAGGTGTATATATAAGTTTGATACATTTATATTGCAATATGAGTGTTGTAACAGCACTAGCCAGCACTTCTATCTATTAATGTTTATAATACAGTTTTGGTATTTATAACCACTGTACCGTATAATACGTCTCCAGGACTTATTTATGTACTAGCTGCAAATTTGTAACTTAAACAATACCTCTCCCATTTCTCCATGCTCCAACCCCTGGTAACCACCATGTCACTCTATGCTTTTACAATTTCAGTTTTTTTGGATTCCACATGTAAGAGATGTCATACAGTATTTGTTTTTCTCTGACTTACTTAGCATGATGTCTTCAAGGTCCACCCATGTTGTTGCAAATGGCAGAATTTCCTTTTTTTCTCATGGCTGAATAGGACTCCATTGTATAAATACACTACATCTTCTTTATCCATTCAACTGTTAACAGACACTTACGATGTTTCTGTATCCTGGCTACTGTGAATAATGCTGCAATGAACATGGGGCTGCAGATATCTTTTGGATATCCTATACTTATTCCCTTTGGATATATATGCAGAAGTGGGGCTGCTGGATCACATGGTAGTTCTATTTAAAAAAATTTTTTTTAAAGATTTTATTTATTTATTTATTTATTTATTTATTTATTTATTTATTTTTAAAGATTTTATTTATTTATTGAGAGAGAGGGAATGAGAGACAGAGAGCATGAGAGGGAGGAGGGTCAGAGGGAGAAGCAGACTCCCTGCCGAGCAGGGAGCCCGATGCGGGACTCGATCTCGGGACTCCAGGATCATGACCTGAGCCGAAGGCAGTCGCTTAACCAACTGAGCCACCCAGGCGCCCCTATTTATTTATTTGACAGAGAGAGAGAGACAGCGAGAGAGGGAACACAAGCAGGGGGAGTGGGATAGGGAGAAGCAGGCTCCCCGCGAAGCAGGGAGCCCGATGTGGGACTCGATCCCAGGACCCTGGGATCATGACCCGAGCCGAAGGCAGACACGCTCAATGACTGAGCCACCCAGGCGCCCCTCTATTTTCAATTTTTTGAGGAACCTCCATATTGTTCTCAATAGCAGTCGAGCCAGTTTAAAATCCCACCAACAAACAAGGGTTCCCTTTTCTCTATGTCCTCCCCAACACTTGTTCTCTTGTCTTCTTGATGATCATCACTTTGACAGGTGTGAGGTGATATCTCATCATGATTCTCATTTGCATTTCCCAGATGATTAGTGATGTTGAACACCTTTTCATGTACCTGTTGGCCATTTAAATGTCATCTTCGGGGAAATGTCTATTTAGTTCCTCTGCCTGTTTTTAATTGGAGTTTTTGTTATTATTGAATTCTATGAGTTCTTTAATAAATTTTGGATATTAACCCCTTATGCAATATGTAGTATGCAAAAATTTTCTCACATCCTGTAGGATGTCTTGTCATTTTGTTGATTGTTTCTCTTGCTGTGCAGAAGATTTAAGTTTGATGTGGTCCCACCTTTTTTTTTTTTTCTTTTGTTGTTTGTGCTTTTGGTGTCATATCCAAAGAAACATGGCCAAGGCCAGTGTTGAGGAGATTGTTTCCTATGCTTTCTTCTAGTTTTATGGCCTCATGTCTTATGTTTGAGTCTTTGATCCATGTTGAGTTAATTTCTGTGAGTGGTGTTAGGTAGGAATCCAGTTTCATTTTTCTGCATGTGGTTATCCAGTTTATCATTACCATTTGCTGAAGAAACTATCCTTTCCCCACTGGATGTTCCTGGCTCCCTTATCACATATTAGTTGACTGTAGATGTAGATGTTTAATTCTGGGCTTTCTATTCTGTTCTGTTGATCCATGTGTTTGTTTTTATGCCAATACCATCCTGTTTTCATTACTGTAGACTTGCAGTATAGTTGGAAATCAGGAAATGTGATGCCTCCACTTTGGAGAATTTTGTTCTTCTTTCTCCTGATTGCTTTGTCTACTTGGGATATTTTGCGGTCCCATATAAATTTTAGGATTGTTTTTCAACTTTTGTGAAAATGCCCTTGGAATTTTGATAGGGATTGCACTGAATCTATAGATGGCTTTGGGTAGCACGGACATTTTAACAATATTCAGTCTTCCAATCCATGAACACGGGATGTCCTTTGTTTGTGTCTTCTCTGATTTCTTTCAGCAAAGTCTTGTAGCTTTTGTTATATAGATCTTTTTTTTTTTTAAGATTTTATCTATTAGAGAGAGAGAGTGCTCAAACAGGGGGAGCGGGAGAAGGAGAAGCAGTCTCCCCACTGAGTAGGGAGCCCAATGGGGGCTCGATCCCAGGACCCTGGGATCATGACCTGAGCCGAAGGCAGACGCTTAACTGACTGAGCCACCCAGGCGCCCCTATTATACAGATACTTCATTTCCTTTGTTAACTTATTCCTATTTTATTGTTTTTGATACTATTTATTTCTTTTTCAAATGTTTCAGTATATAGAAAAGCAACTGACTTCTGTGCATTGATTTTATACCCTGCAACTTTACTGAATTCATTGATTAGATCCAAAAGTTTTTCCGTCAAGTCTTTTGGATTTTTCAATATATGAAATCATATCATCAACAAGCAGTAATAATTTTATGTCTTTCTTTCCTATTTGGATCCCTTTTATTTCTTTGTCTTGCCTGATTATTTTAGCTAGGACTTCCAGTACCATATTTAACAACAGTGGTGAGAGTGGACACTCTTGCTTATTCTGACATTAGAGGGAATGCTTTCCATTTTTCCCTGTTAAGTATCATGGTCTTATCATATATGGCCTTATTATGTTTAGGTGTGTTCCTCCTATGTACCCAACAATCTACTGAGAGTTTTCATCATGAAAGTATGTTGCATTTAGTCAAACACCTTTTCTGCATCTATTGATCTGATCATATGATTTTTATCTTTCATTCTATTAATGTGGTGTATCACATTTATTGGTGTGTGTATGTTGGACCATCCTTGCATCTCAGGGATAAATCCCACTTGGTCAAGGTGTATAATCCTTTTAATGAATTCTTGAATTCAGTTTTCTAATATTTTGTTGAGAATTTTTACATCTATTTTCATCAGGGGTATTGGTCTACAGTTTTCCTTTCTTGGTCTACGCTGTCCTCATAGGATGAGTTTGGGAGTGTTCTCTCCTCTTTAATTTTTTTGGAAAAGTTTGAGGATTGGCATTAATTTTTCCTTAAATGTTTGGTAGAATTTGCCCACGAAGCCATCTGGTCCTGGCGTTCTCTGTGTTGGAAGGTTTGTTTTTGATTACTGATTCAACCCCCTCACTCATATCGGTTTGTTCAGACTTGCTATTTCTTTCTGGCTCAGTCTTGATAGGTTGTATGATTCTAGGAAATTATCCATTTCTTCTTGGTTATCTAATTTGTTGGCATACAATTGTTCAAAATAGTCTCTTATGATGCCCTGTATTTCTGTGGTGTCAGTTATTATTTCTCTTTCATTTCTGATTTTATGTATTTAAGTCTTCTCCACTTTTTTCTCAGTCTTGCTAGGGGTTTGTCCCTTGTGTTTATCTTTTCATAAAACCAGCTTTTTGTTTTGTTGATTACTGTTGTTCTTCTGGTCTCTATTTCATTCATTTCCACGCTGACCTTTATTACTTCCTTTCTTCTACTAACGTTGGGCTTAGTTTGCTTTTCTTTTTCTAGTTCCTGGAGGTGTGAAGGTAAGTTTTTAAATTTCTATCTTTTTAATCTTTGTGATCTTTCTAATTTCTTTATATGTGCATTTAAGGCTCTACACTGCCTTCTCAGAGCTGCTTTAACAATGGGGCCCCTTGGTGGCTCAATCTGTTGAGCATCGACTCTTGGTTTCAGCTCAGATCATGGTCTCAGGGTCATGAGATCAGCCCTGCATTAAGGTCCGCCCTCAGCCGGGAGTCTGCCTGTGATTCTCTCCCTCTGCCTCTCCCCACCTCTCTAAAACAAATAAATAAATCTCTAAAAAAAAAGAAAGAAAGAAAGAAAGAAAAGAAAGAACTGCTTTTACAGCATGCCATAGGTTTGGGTAAGTTGTGTTTCTATTTTCATTTGCTTTGAGATATTCTTGGACTTCCCTTTTGATTTCTTCTTTGGCCCACTGGTTCTTCAGAAGTGTGTTATTTGGCTTTTACATATTTGTGTAGATTTTCCAGCTTTCCTCCAATTGTTGATTTCTGGTGTCACACCTTTGTGGTCAGAAAAGATCCTGGGTATGATTTCAATCTTCTTAAATTTGCTAAGACTTGTTTTGTGTCCTATCATATGATCTATCCTTGAGGAAGTTCCGTGTACTTGAGAGGACAGGTCAAAACAACCACAATTGCTTAAGAACAGGCCCATTCTGCTCCCTTTTGTACTAAGAACCCATACTGGGAATGCAAGCTGTTGTCTTCAAGGCTCTCACCAAACTGGAGAAAGGGCAATGGGGCTTGGGTGGTTAAAACACCACAAAGTTTTACCAAGATTCAGGTAGGGTTTTTTTTCCCTTGATTAAACATCTCCCTAGTGTTGCTGTAAACTTTTAATTAGTTTCTAGAGTTATAATAAAGTTGATTCTGACAGTTTTTGCCACTGTATTTCCTGCTTTTGTGTAGGGATGGGCTTTTGGAATTCCCAACTTGCCCATTTTTTGCTGACGGTACTCCTAGATCATTTACATTTTACATAATTATTGATGTGACTGAATTTATGTCTGCTATTTTATTATTTGTTTCTTTGTTCACCCTCCCTCCATTTCCTCTTTTCTGCATGTTTGGGTTATTTGAACATCTTTTTAGTATTCCATTTAAATGCGTCTATTGTGTTTATAACTATCTTTTTTTAAGTGGTTGCTCTACAGATTATAATATATTGACCTTTTCAGATCTGCTTAGGATAGACATTTTATCATTTTAAGTGGAATGTAAAACCTTACCACCATACAGGGTCCTTTACTCTCCTTTCTTTATGTTATAGTTTCATTATTATATAAACATATACTGAAAACACCAAAAAAAGTTATAATTTTTTCAACCATAAAACATATTTTAAAGAACCCAAGGGCATGTCAAATAATAAATAATAGAATATTAAATTAACCCAGATTTTACCATTTCTACTGATCTTCCTTCATTCCTGATATTTCAAGTTAACTTCTGGTACCATTTCCCTTCTGCCTGAAGAACTTCTTTTAGCAATTATTTTTGAGCAGGTCAACTGTCAAGGAATTCTCCTCATCTTCCTTCACCTGAGAGTGTATTTCACCTTCACTCCTGAAGGATATTTTTATTGGCTATAGAACTGTGGGTCCATAGTTTTTCTCCTCCAGCACTTTAAAGATATGATTCTTCTTCCTCTGGTCTCCACAATGAGACTTCCTCCTCTCCTTCTGATGATAAATTTGAAGTAATTTAAATGTGTTACCCTACATGGGATTATTTGTTTTTTGGGTATTGAGTTTCATAAGTTCTTTATAGATTTTGGATACTAACCTTTATCAGATATGTCATTTGTAAATATCTTTTCCCACTCCGCAGGCTGCCTTTTAGTTTTGTTGATTGTTTGCTTTGCTGTGCAGAAGCTTTTTATCTTGATGAAGTCCCAACAGTTCATTTTTGCTTTTGTTTCCTTGCCTCCAGCGACGTGTCTAGAAAGAAATTGCTATAGCTGAGCTCAGAGAGGTTGCTGCCTGTGTTCTCCTATAGGATTTTAATGGTTTCCTGTCTCATATTTAGGTCTTTTATCCATTTTGAATTTACTTTTGTGTATGGTGTAAGAAAGTGGTCCAGTTTCATTCTTCTGCATGTTGCTGTCCAGTTTTCCCAGCACCATTTGTTGAAGAGACTGTCTTTTTTCCACTGGGTATTCTTTCCTGCTTTGTCAAAGATTAGTTGACCATAGAGTTGAGGGTCCATTTCTGGGTTTTCTATTCCATTCCTTTGGTCTATGTGTCTGTTTTTGTGCCAATACCATACTGTCTTGATGATATAGCTTTGTCATATAGCTTGAAGTCTGGAATTGTGATGCCTCCAGCTTTTCTTTTTCAAGATTGCTTTGGCTATTTGGGGTCTTTTGTGGTTCCATACAAATTTTAGGATTGTTTGTCCTAGCTCTGTGAAAAATGCTGGTGGTATTTTGATAGGGATTGCCTTGAATGTGTAGATTGCCTTGGGTAGTAGACATTTTAACAATGTTTGTTCTTCCAATCCATGAGCATGGAATGTTTTCCCTTTTCTTGGTGTCCTCTTCAATTCCCTTCATAAGTGTTCTATAGTTTTCAGAGTACAGATCTTTTACCTCTTTGGTTAGGTTTATTCCTAGCTATTTTACAGTTTTTGGTGCAACTGTAAATGGGATCGATTCCTTGATTTCTTTTCCAGCTGCTTCATTATTGATGTATAGAAATGCAACAGATTTCTGTATGTTGATTTTATATCCTGCAACTTTGCTGAATTCATGTATTAGTTCTAGCAATTTTTTGGTGGAGTCTTTCAGGTTTTCCACGAAGAGTATCATGTCATCTGCAAATAGTGAAATGGAGCTAGAGGGTGTTATGCTAAGCGAAATAAGTCAGTCAGAGAAAGACAAATACCATATGATCTCACTCATATATGGAATTTAAGAAACAAAACAAATGAACATATGGGAAGGGGGAAAAGAAAAAGAAGGAGAGAGGGAAACAAGCCATAAGTGACTCTTAATGATAGAGAACAAACTGAGGGTTGATGGAGAGAGGTGGGTGGGGGACGGGCTAGATGGGTGATGGGTGTTAAGGAGGGCACTTGTTATGATGAGCACTGGTGTTGTATGTAAGTGATGAGTCTGACTTCTACTCCCAAAACCAACATTGCACTGTATGTTAACTAACTAGAATTTAAATAAAAATTTGAAGGAAAAAAATGCACTACCCTATAAATAATGTATCTCTTTTTCTGCATTATATATTATCTATTATATTATCTATATTTTTATACTGCATATATATTACTATATATCATAATTATACACCACTTTTCTTCTTGTGATGATGTGAGATAATAAAATGCCTATGTGATAAGATAAAGTGAGGTGAATGATACAGGCACTGTAATGTGATGTAGCTTTAGGCTACCACTGACCTTCTGACGATATATCAGGAGGACCATCTGCTTCTGGACCACACTAGACCGCAGGTACCTGAAAACACAGAAAGCGAAACTGCAGATAACAGGTGACTACTACATTCTACATGTAAGCCCATTTTCGGATATATGTTCAGTATATAATTTGCAACTATTTTCTCCCATTCTGTAGCCACCACATTTCATTCATCTCTGTTTGGCTTCCCCTCCAAACTCTGCCTGGGTTCCGTCCCCTGTTCTTTCTACTGATAGCACCCCCACCCTGGTTGATCTCTCCTGGATCATCCCCCCGACTCTGCCCTGCCCCATGGTCTTGCTTCCACTTGTAGAAAGACTTAGACTGGACAACAGTCCAGTCTGCAAACAGCAGCTAGTGAGCATTTAAAAAGGACATTGGATCATTTCCTCCCCATGTACCACATCCTTCAAAGGCCCTCCATACCTTTCGCATTAAGCCCCAGCCCCTGACAGCGGGCCCAAGATGCCCCGCATCATCTGACCCCTGTTGATCTCACTGTTCCCATCTTCTATCGTTGTCCTCCTTACCCATCATGCTGCAGCCACAGTGATCTTGTGCTTATCCCTCGAAACACTGAGCTTGTGCTTATCCCCAGGCTTTCACATTAGCTCCTCCCTCTGCCTCGAGGGCTCTTTGCCCTGTTCTGCACATTGCTACCCCTTCCATCATTTACAAAGTTAAAATGTCATTGCGTTAGTGGTGCCCAGGTAGTGCAGTTGGTTAAGCGTCCGACCCTTGATTTCGGGTCAGGTCGTGATCTCATGGTCATGGGATCGAGCCCCGAATGGGGCTCCACACTCAGCATGGAGTCTGCTTGGGATTCTCCCGCTCCCTCTGCCCCTCCTCCTCCTGCTCTCATTCTCTCTCTCTCTGAAATAAATAAATCTTTAAAAGAACATGTCACTGCTTTAGACAGACATTCCTTGAACACCAAATCTAAAGTACCTACCTCCATAAGCTCTGTGACACCATACTATTTGATTTCTCTGCAGAATAGTTATCACCATATGATATTTCCCCCCACTGTTAGCCTGCCTTCACTAGAATATGAGTTTCATGATAGCAGAAACTTTGTCTTGTTCGCTTCTATATCCCTAGTGTCTAGACCCATGCCTAGCACGTCCTGTAGGGTCAGTAAGTTCTCATTGAATGTCTGCACCACAGCATCTACCTCTGTACCCGACAGCTGGCCGTACTGCAAATGTTTGCTGTCTGAATTTGTCAAGTAATCCATCCCCATGGCACCAACGGTCAAAAAGCATCCCTGAGCTAGAAGAGGGAGAGAAAAGATACACATGCAGGAAAGTGACAAGAGAAAGTTTGCAGAGAAGCCTAAAAGAGATCAATTCCTCTAGAAGTATTTTGGGAACTTTGTGACAGAGTTGCCATGTTTCCGGCTCTGGCGTGGGCTCCCACCCAGGACCAGCCTTACCTTGGTTGCGGGGGCTGTTAGGCCCACACAGGATGCTCATGAGGCCATGTTGCAGTGGCAGGCGCAGCCCGAAAGCTTCCACAAGGCCTGCTTATCAACGAAATTAGACTCTTTGACTTCATCTGTTGTTACGCTGCTCCTGTCCTCCTGGTGTCTGCAACTTGATTTTCCCATCCCACAATCCTTAGGCCAGTGGGTCAGCTGTCCCATGAACCAGTGACAGCTCTTTGCTCCCACCCTCCCTCGGGCCACAAGGCACCAGGCCTGCTGGCTGAGCGTGGCATCTAGGGGAGCATGGGCGGTTCCGGTTTCTTCTCACCCCTCCCCGAGAACCTGGTAGGTGAGCGGTCTGAGGAGCCTCTGTGAAGAGCTGACACTGTTCTGGTGAATCAAGATGGCTGCTAAGGCCACTCCTGGGGCTCAGTGAGGAGCAGCTTTCTTGAGCACTGGGCCCTGTCTGAGTCCTAAGAGAACAGCAGACACCCACCCTGTCTTGGCCTGGGAGAGAAGTTTCCCTGGAGTCAAGACCCCTGCCTGGACTCCCAGGAGTCAGGTGAAGAAGCCTCAGACTTCTATGCAACCAAGAGTCATGATGTAAACAAATTCCCATAAGCTGCTTCTCTGAGGTGGGGACTCCAGATGCCCATGGGTGTAGCCACCACATTGGATCATTTCCAATGTGGAAATGCCCATGGGGCCATGGGTGGGCAGGGCTCACTGGGGAAAGCCACCTTTTTTTTTTTTTTTGGTGGCAGAAACTTCGGGGACATGGCTGTCCAGGGTGTGGCCCTGTTTGTGGACTTCCCAGCTCAGAGGCTGCACAGGGTCCTCTCACTCCTCTGTCCACTGGACATCTCACCCTGCACTCCAACCTGGTCCCTATGTCCTGAGGCCCCAGCCTGGAGCTCAGGAGGGAGTGAGTCTAGAGGAGGCTGAATCAGAGGAGCCATGCAGCTGCTTGCAGGCTCTCTCTGATTTTGTTCTGTTGATGCGTCACCACCTTCATTCCAGCCTGGACTGGATAGTTGAGGCAGGAATTCTGTCAGGGGATGATGACTCTTCCTCTTTTTAGAGAGCCCAGGGCACTGCCCTCTCACGGGCCTGTCGTGGGGCCCTCAGCCTCAGGACAAATCCTCTGTGGGGCCCAGAGCGTTTGTTCTAGGGGAATCTGAGGGGCTGCCAGGGTCCCCCTGGGGAGACATGTGCTCAGTACAGGACATGGGCCTTCCTGGGCCATGATGCCAGGGTGCAGGGGAGGGTGGCTACATGACAGGGCCCTTGCTCTCTGGCCTCCCTCCGTAGGCATCTTAGAAAATGCCATTTCTGTCTTTGCTTGGGTCCCTGCTCTCTGGCACCCTCTCAAAGGCAACTGACCAGGAAGCAGGTGCTTCGTTTACCAGGTGGCACCTGCCTATCTGCCCTAGCCAAAGTCCCTCCTCAATTCCTGACCCCGCCCTTTAAACCTGCATTGACCCTTCACCCCTGGACCCCTCCACCCCCTTTGCCAAAAGCAGGAGAAGGGGGAGTCTCCCTGTTAGCCAGCAGGGGGCACTGCTGCCCCAGGGTCAGAGCTCCCAGGGGTGAGGACTAGGGGAGTGGGACCACTCACTAATCCCCTGGGAACACAGGTGGCCCTCAGGGTGGACTCTCGTCCTGCTGGACAAGAGAAGGATGATGGTTTGATAGACACACCCCACCCAGCAGTGGAGGCACCCTTATCCAGCCTTCCCTGCGTGTTGCGCCCACACACCCAGGGTCCAAAGGGCAGGGCCCAGGAGTCTTGGATGTACTGTTTCAGGTTCTAGCTATGGGCAATGGTGACTGGGCGTTCCCGGGGCAGGCTGTGACCTTTTTAACCTCCTGCCCTACTCTCTTTAGCTCAACACCTTCAGCTCCCCAAACTCATAATCTAGACAAAGCCAAGGCCCAGAGTCTGGCCTTGGCCCCAAATACAGGCATACAAACTGTGTTAGCAGAGTGGGGGCCTCTCTATTCTTTTCCCAGAATGGGGAATTATGGAGGGCATCAGAAGGGTCCTGCTTCGGGGCGCCTGGGTGGCTCAGTCAGTTAAGTGTCTACTTTTGGCTCAGGTCATGATCCCTGGGTCCTGGGATGGAGCCCCCACATCAGGCTCCCTGCTCAGCAGGGAGTCTGCTTCTCCCTCTCCCTCTGTCCCACCGCCCGCTCATGCTCTCTCTCTCTCTCAAATAAATAAATAAAATCTTAAAAAGAAGAAGGAGAAGGAGAAGGAGAAGAAGGGTCCTGCTTCAACCTGTTTCACATCCTGGCCATCTCCAAATCCTGTCCTCTGATCCTGCTCTCAAGTAGGCCCACTTCTCTCCATCGTCTATGGCCATAGACCTAATCCACCCGGATCAACTGAGCTGCCTCTTGTCCACTGCCCTGCCTCCAGTCGCAGCCGGCTCCCAGACTAGAAGGCAGCAGGTAGGTGCCTAGCGTGCCAAAGGTCAGGAGGCGCTCAGCCTCACAGTGATGCGAGTACAGAGTTGGCTCCTGAGAGTGGCTGCCTCCCCACGTTTTGTTTGCCACACCCAAGTCCCCCTGGTGTGCCCACGCCTCATCCTTCACGGCAGCCATGTGAAGTCTTCTAAAGCATCGGTCACTCCCAGTTACCCTCACAGGGCCTGCCCTCGAATTTACTTCAACAAACATCTGATGACAGACCCCGGTTCTCTAGAAGGAGAGGAACCACAGCTCCTGCCCTCATGAGCCCCTGTCTGCCAAGATAAAGTCCGGACTATTGAGTATGACCTTTGAGTTTCTTCGCAGTGTGGCCCCCTGGGCTGGTCCAGCCTTAGGGCCTGGGGCAGCCACACAAAGCCAAACAAAGCCATACTGCAAGCAGGATCTGTCTGCACTTCTGGGCCTCCAAGCTTTTCCTTGGGCTGTTCTGGCATCCTGGAATGCTCTCTCCCATGGCTGGCCTATTAAACTGTGACTCATCCTTCAAGGCCCTCATGAATGCCACCTCCTCAGAGTAGCCATCTGACCCTGCTGAGATCAACCACTCCCATCTCAATACTCCAGCATCTCTGCTCCTTTGTCTAATACTCCAGGTATTACATACATCTGTCATTCTGCAGTCAGCAGTGCATTTATTAAGCACCTACTGTTTGTGAGGAGTGTGCTGGGTGCCGGGGAGCTTGCTCTGACTGTTAACATCTGCATCCTCTGCCCTAGGAGAACAGCCAGGTTAGTGGTGGGGACCACGGCTGCTCACTTCTAAGTCCCCCACAAGGCCAGCACAGGCAGAGGGCTGAGCAACATTCCATGACTTTCAGATGCCCCTAAGTCTTCACCCTTCTGAAGTTACTGTTCCACCACAAGCAAGGTACTGCATGTGCCCTCCAGACCCTGTGGAAAGCCATCTCCAGGAAGGAAGAATGGCTTTTGTTTCCTGAGGTGCCCAGAGCTCCTTCTCCCAGCACAGGCTGGTCTATTTTGCCCCCCAGTATGGACCCAGTCCTCTCAAATACTTCCAGAGCAACATTTCATGTTGGATATCTGACACAGTGACACACTCATTGTGGTTTGTCATGGGCCAAACTGGACACCAGACTGTCATGCTTCCTCCTGGACCATCCAGGTGGGTGGGTCTCTGCTGACTCTTCACTCCTCCTACAAGTCAGCTGGTTGGTCAGTCAACACAAAGCACTGGAACCTCTCCCACATGACTGACGTCCTACCTAAATTGAGCTCCTTTGTGGACCTACCTTCTTTTAAAGATCTTATTTATTTTAGAGACAGAGAGTGTGTGCACAAGAGGGGTGAGGAGCAGCGGGAGAAGGACAAGCAGATTCCACGATAAGCGCACAGAGCCCGACTGCAGGGCTTGATCCACGATCATGATGTGAGCTGAAATGAAGAGACGGACACTAAACCGACTGAGCCACCCAGGCGCCCTGTGGACCTACCTTCTAAGAGAGGAAAGAGCACCCACCTGCTTTTAGCAGCCCCTTCCTCTTGTTCTGTGTCTGGCTGGCCCTTGTCACTGTATTCCCAGACTCTCTGCAGGGCTTAGAGGGCACACAGGGGAACAGGACGATGGCAAAGGGAGCAAAGGTCTCCTTGGAAGGACAGGACCAGACAGAAATGGCCCCAGTGCTGCTCAGGGAAGCCACATCCCTCCATCCTTCCTCCCTTTGGGCCATCCAAGACTTTCTGTAGAAATTGTCTTGTTGCCAAGACCACCTCAGGGGAAGTGTGCACGCTGCTGAGACGATCTGAATACATCATCCATCCATCCATTGCCCATCCACACCACACTAGTTCACAGGGCACCTGCTGTGCTCAGCCAAGGCCAGATCCTGGGGCTACAGCAGTGAACAAGAGAGGGCACCCACGGGGCCACACACCTTGCCTCATCCCTGCTTTCCTTATATGAATATACCTGTAACTCAGCACTTGCTGTGTGCAAACTACAAAGACACATCTCTGTTATCTTCTAGCCTCAGGTACACCTACTGTTTCTGAAATGTGACCTCAAATGGAGCCCAACACAGACACTCTGAAAACCAGGACCTCTCCACGTCAAATTTTATTGGCAAGGATGAGGGTTTGGCTCCCTGCCTCAAAAATCCTATTTGGACTAGGCAGCGGGAAAGAGAAGGAGGGGACAATAACCTATTGGTCTGGGGCTTCACTAAACTGCTATCATGGTCGCTGATCCCCTTAGGGACACCCCCTCTCTGTCCTAAACCTTATTCCTAGGGCAGCCCCTGGAGTTGGGATTCCCAGGATGAGTCACCAGGTCACCAGGGGCTGTGCTCAGAGCACAAGCTCTACTCTTGCAGCATTTGGAGTTTCCCTGGCTTTCTCCCAGGACAGCCACCCTGATCCTTAGCCTGGGCCAGGAGAAGTGAGTGATGGCCTGGACAAGGGATGCTAGAGGGCCCATCTGCCCATCCCTCCACTGGCTGGCGGGCTGCTTCCAAGTGGCCCTGTGCCACCTTCCCCACCCCCAGCTCTTTTGGACTGAGAGAGCTCCACTTGTTTGTCTTTCCAAGAGTCATGGTCTTCAGGCTATCGGAAAGGAGACCCCTGTCACAGACTTGGGGTCTCAAGAGCAAGAATTTAGTTGACCCTGCCCACCCAGACTGCAGGCATTACTTTGGTCTGAAGAGGCCAGGGAGGGTCCAGGTCCAGGACTCCATCTCACCATTCCAAACTTGCATCCTTCCTGGCTCAGATCCAGGCCCAACCCACAATCATCCCTGGTCTGAGTTGCAAGCCCTGGGGAGGGAAGGAAGTGGCCGACCCCCACAGCCAGCATTCCTCTGTGATGACTATAGTCTGCTCACTGCCCAACCACCCCATCTGGAGGGCAGTTCTCAGGGAGCTACAGGGGACTCCCCCACAAAGAGGCTTAGGCCTCTCCTACAGAGCAGGGGTCTTCGTTGGCTGGGGACATCAGGACCTGCATGGGGAGCCAGGAGAGCTGGGCCCAGAGGTCTCCTGGAAGCAGGTCAGAGGGCCACAAGGCCTGCCCTAGATGCTTCTCACTCCATTTCTTCACTCATTCAATAAACACCGAGACCCTCCTTGTGGTTAACCCTGTTCTAGGCCCTAGGCGGGGTAGGGCTGCACGCTCCAGGGGCTCCAAGTCATATAGGAGGAATCCTCCAATAAATAAATTAAGTACATAGAGAGCATGATTTCAGCGATGATAAGAGCTATGAAGACAACAAAACGAGATGTGACATACACTGAGGGGTACAACTGGGGAGCTCAGCCCTGTGAGGGGCCTCCGGATTCCTCAGACTCCACCTGCCCATGCACAGGCCCCTCCTGCCCTGCGTGCACAGCCCCCTCACACACTCCCACACCGCCCCTTCTGGGTGGGGGCTGGGGCAGGTGCATTAAGGTGGGGCTTTTCCGGGGCCGGTTTTCCCCAGCTCCTCTTGGAACTTCCAGAGGGCCACTGGCCCGCGACACCGGACGGCCGCCCGTCCCCCGCTGCAGCACGAACCTCAGCGCTCCCGGCGCGGTTCCCGGAAACTCCTCGCTTTCCCTGTGGCCGCCGCGTTTGCAAGAAACCGAAACCCAGGCCCCGCCCCTCCGGCGCGGCCCCGCAGTAGCCCGCGTGGGGGCTGGGGCGCGCGCGGGTGGGCCGATCCCGACTGGGCGGCCGGGCCCGCCCCTCCCCCACCTGCGGAGCCTGGCTGGCGGCGGCCGCCGGGCGGCTCAGCACCCCCACGCCTCCCACGGGAGGGCTTCGAGTCCAGCGCGAGTCGCCGGGGCTGCGGCGGGCTGCCGAGTGCCCCAGCGCGGGGTGGGGAGGGGGGTCGCAACGCGGCCTTCCCGGGCAGCAGTCTAGAGGTGGGCGCCATTTCTGTGCGCCTACTGTGTGCCCGCCACCCACGGGGTGGCGAGAAGGAAGGGCAGGGGCATTTACAAAGCGCTCTGCACCCCGAGTGTTGCTAGCTTCGTCACGCGGAAGTGGGGGGGGGGGCGGTGATAACGGCCAGAGAACAGTTGAGCAGCTTGCCCGAGCTCACACAGCCCGGCGCTGCGGAGCTGGCTGAAAACGCTTAGCCCGCAGCGGGAGGCCGGGAGGGGGTGGAGAAGGAAGTGCCCTGGGCTGCGGGCAGGTGAGCTGCCTGGCACGGGCAGGGCAGCCAGCTGGGGGTGGAGGGGCGGTCCCAGGCAGCCACCCGGGCGGCACGGCTGGGAGGCTTTGCTTTTCTCCGCCCTCCCTCCCTTTCCAGGAAGCGGCCGCTTACCCGGACTCACCCCCAGCCGGGGCCGGGCAGGAATGTGGAAGTTCGCCTGAAAGGCTTGTGCCCCCTCCCCTACACACACACACACTCAGAGCAGGTTGGGGCAGCGCAAGCGTGGGTCACCTGGAGGCGAGGGACTCCAGATCAGGACTCGGGTTCCCCAGGGCGAAGTAGGGGTGCTGCTGCCCCCAGGAAAGCCTAGAATTCTGCCAGGGACGCTCTGGGCGAACGATAGTGGGCGCAGGCGGTACTGCAGGACCCATTCGCGTAGGGGGCGGGGAGGATGCTGCTTCCATGGAGAGTCAGTGTGGGACGTGGCCGCCAGGCCTGGCCCCAGAGCACCCTCCGCCCCCGGCCCCGGGCCCCACGGGGCGGATGGAGAGCTGAGGCCTCTTTCCTCCCAACCCAGTGTTTATAAGAAATGAAACTGCACAGGGCATCAGCGGCAGCCCACACTGACACCCGCTCCCCCTGCGAGGTTCCGGAACAGTCCACAGCGCTGGAGCGATTCCTGGCCCACTCTTCCATCGCAGGACCCCCTAGCTGCAGTCAGCTGCAGCCTCCCACTCTGTGTTTAGGATTTTTTAAGAGCACAACGCTTAATCTGCTGTGTCATACAGCATTTTTGCCAGAGTTGTGAGAGGGGAGGGGCTCGTCTTGAGCCAAACCCCGCGCTGACCCCGAGCCCAGTGCGATTCGTATTTGTTGAATGAATTAAGAAATGACTTTCAGGCAGAGTGATGACGGCTGGATTCTTCAAGTTTTTGGATGCTTTCTGATGATTTTATGCCTGACTTGGGCTCGGCACTTCACAGTTTAGGACTGCCTGCCTCCAGGTTTGCTGTGAAAATAGAGATGGTGGTTGGAAGGGCTTTTGAGCATCTCCCAGAAAGCCCTCCCTTTCCGACCTGGAAGACTAGAAGGCATGCTGTGGGTTCCTCTGCTTTGGGGACCATGGCTTTCTCTCTCTGGGTAGCCTGCCCCACAGGGGCCCAGGGCTCCCCTACTCTCAAAAACCTGGTGAAAGCGTGGCTGAGTTCTGCACTTCAGAACTAACTGGAGCCCCACCTCCCCACAGGGTGAACATTGTGTTCTGAGAACCTAAGGGAGGGAGCTACGGGCTGGATTGCTCATCAGGGAAGAGGCTCCTATAGAGGTGATCCTGCCCCCTGCATCCCTATTGCAGAAATCACCTCAAAGGAGGCTCTGCCAGCCTAGAAAACTCCAGGGCCTAATACAGAGAAAATTACCCTTATTAAGTAATGGTATAGATGGGAGGTGTGCTGTGGGGGAGACCAGAGCTAACCCTCAGCTAACTCCACCTGCGGGTGTGAGGAACCTGCTCAGGTAGGTCACCTCAGAAAAATGCAGACTTTGTTCTCTAGAAGGTCACCACCCAGGTGATAAATGCAGAAAAGGCAGCATGAAAGTTAAGTGCCAGGGGTTTCTGAGGAAGGGAAGGAATTTGGTTTGGCAGCTTTGGGGGTACTTCCTAGAGGACCAGGCATTTCCTCTGGGCCTTAAAATGGAGACTGACACTGAAGTGTGTCGGGTGGGAAGAGGAAGGGGGAGAATGAGATTGAGAGGGGGGGGGGTGTGAGTTTTGCCAAACACCAGAGGAAGATAGGGATGAGGAGCAAATGGAAGGAGCAAAGACATGAAGGGAAAAATAGTGTGTTGAGAGAACAGAAATGCAGTGAGAGGTCTATGCACTACTGTTTTGTTTTTGTTTTTTTTTAAAGATTTTATTTACTTATTTGACAGAGACACAGCGAGAGAGGGAACACAAGCAGGGGGAGTGGGAGAGGGGGAAGCAGGCTTCCCTCTGAGCAGGGAGCCCGATGCGGGGCTCAAACCCAGGACCCCGGGATCATGACCTGAGCCAAAGGCAGATGCTTAACGACTGAGCCACCCTGTACTACTGTAAATACATGTCATTTTGCTCATGTTTTACCATTTAGAAAGTTTGATAGTCTAATTTCATCTTCATAATAATTAGGAGAGATGGGCAGACTATCTCTTTTTTACAGAGAACACAGAGGCCCAGAGAGGGATGGTAACTTGCCTAGGGCCACATAGCAAGTGGCAAAAACACACGAACCCATGCTTTCAGACCCAAATCCTGTATTCTCTCCACTGCCCTCTAGTTCCTGCCAAGGGTAAGGGAGGTGGGGGAGATCAGGTTGCAATAGGACCCCCGGAATCAGAGTGAGCAGCGACTTGAATGTGGGGCTAAGGAGTCTGGGGAAACTCAGAAGCTCCTGGTGGACCTGAATGTTCAGGGGATCAACAGAGTTAGGCAGATCATCCTAGTGCAGAGGCGCCTAGAGGGGCCAGCCTGCCAGGGAGGAGGGGAGGCCGGAGGGGAGGCTGTGGCAGTAACAGTCTGGTTCTGGTATCTGAAAACACGAGGATGCAGGGAAGACCCGGAGGACCAGGTGAGGCAAAGATGGGAGGAGGATGGGAAAGACTTCAGCTGGGAAGGAGCTGGAATTAGGATGAGAGGAAGCTGCTGGGGGCCATGTAGAAAGGGGAGGCCAAGAGTTCTGCTTGTGTCTGTGTGAATCTGTGGATAGGGTTGTAGTGGAGGGTCCAGGAGGCAACTAGAGCTTGTGTTTGGAGGCTACTTGTCCCCAGGGGATGGCTGGAATGACAGAAGATGAGTATTTTGAGTCAGAGAGGACTAAAGGGCTGGCCCTGAATTACTAAGAAAAACCTAGGGGAGGCTCTGTTTTGCTTAGCATCATAGGGAATGTGTGATACATTTTAAAATGGATTCAAGAGCTATTACAATGAAAATTGGAAGTACTTAACCAGGGTATAGTTTTATTTCACTGATTGGTAGTGTAGCACCCCCAATCATGATAAGCAGATTCTTACAGGCTTCAAGATAAAATAAGAATCCCTAGACTTAAAAAAAAAAAAAAAGTCAAACACCCCTTCAAAGGTCTAAATGGCAATTTCGTCAGTAAATTCTAACACTGGGGAATTTCTCCTAAGCAAAAAAAAATTGATATGGGTAAGATTTAGCTACACTGTTGTCTGTATTAGGAAAATATGGAAATAACCTAAATGTCCTACAATAGGAGATTAATCGGTAAGTTTTTATTTATCCTTATTAGAGAATACCATATACCATTACCAATTATATTGTAGAAGTACATTTCATGACATGGAAAGATATACAGATACAGATGATTATCTGTGAATTAAAATAAAGTTCTTGTTTTAAGGCACTTTTTTACAGGCTCCTATTGCCTTTAAAGGGTCATTTTGGTCAATTTCTGAGACCACATGAGATGCAAACTTCCTTTCCCTGATCTCATTTTGAATTTTCCAGTGGCTATTGAGACAGGACAAGCATCTGTTTGCTGCACACAGAACAGACTGCACAACTCAGGAGCCACTTGTTTCTGCTCTTCTCGCTCCGAAGGTCTTGATTTCTGTAGTGGGTTCCCACTCCATCTGCCATTTAAAGCACCCCAACCCTTCTCCCCCTTCCTGGGCTTCAGCACCTTCCATTTTTCTTAACAGCCAGCTAGGCTCCTTCCTCGCAGTTCCTCCTGCCTCTTTGCCTCTCTAAGCAACTGCACCCACCACTCTCTGGGAGACAGCTCTGACCCATTCTTGTAGGTCTCTTGGGAACCAAGCTTCGTGTTAGTCCCAGCATCAGATTCTGGTGCACCAGAATTGGATTAACCCATCCGTTTCCTCTGTGGGAGGGAGGCAGTAGAGTGACTGACAGGTAGAATGCTGCATCAGTGTGTCTATTTATAGCCTGCACCATTGCAACTGGGTGCTGAGGCTGTGAAGGGAGAGCTGGGTGAGGGGAATGACATGACCAGCCCGGCCTGGAGGAGCAATTTACTTCTGAGTCAGCAGCTTTGGGGAAGGTGAAGGAAGGAACCTGCTGGGCCAGAGTTCTGGATGGAAAATGAACACTCAGCCCGGTCTCTAGAAGCACAAGTGGGGCAAGGTCTACATTAAAGCACAAGAGTTAAGTAGCTGCCCTTCCCAAGAGACTGGGACCTGGGTTCCTCAACTCTTTGGCCACATCCATGGCCTTGGCCATCCCCAAGCAACTTGCCCCATGCTGCCCAGAACCTCTCTGGGCCCAGCGCTGAGGACCCCAGACAACACCAATGCTGCTACTAAGGCGCTCCCACGCAAGGGCCCTGTGAGGCTGTGGAGGTGGCCTAAGGCAGGAGTGCTAGGAGGAACAAGGCTACCCAAGCCCTACCCCAACTCAGCAGTGGGGACTTCTCTGAAATCCTCTTTTTCCTTAAGATCAGCTGTATGGCAGTCCCAAAGGATGTAGACCCAGAAGACGGGGAAGTGCTTCTCGGTCATTGTTAGGCTCTGGGCAGGGACCTCGAAAACCACGCAGCATCTCTGTCCCCAGGTGCGGCACGGTGCTTTACGGACATCATTTCTCTGTCCCTGTAAACCAGCAAGATAGGGCTTCTTCTTCTATAGCTGAGGAGACTGAGGTTCCCAGTCCCATGTCAGGTGCACCAACAGCAGCCAGACCGGGATTTCCTCTCCTCCGGCAGCCCCAGGCGGCACCCCAGGCAGAGTAGGCTTTCCCTTCCTTCCCCAAGGCAGGTGAGTGCCCGGAGGTTGGTCACCCCTCAGCAAGAGGGGGGCGGAGTATGAGGGCCCAGACCCTTCCTTCTCGGCACTCCATTAGCAGGCTTGAGGAACCAGGCTAGTTTACGGAGAATCAATCCCGGTATGTTCACTCTGAAGAGGACGGCAGGTGCCCGGGTGACCTCCTCACCTGCGCTCAGAAGACACGCATCCCGGGAGAGGAGGGTGAGGAGATGGCCACAGGACCGAGCAGGCTGGGAGAATGCGGAGTGAGGGGAGTAACTGCGGGCCGGGGGCGTTCGGCTTTCCACGACAGCTTTCTCCCGGGCTAGCTGGTGTGGGGGTGGAGTGGGAGCGGACGGGGCGGGCCCGCGGTCGCCCCAGGGCGGCGGCGCCGGGCCGGAGGGGGTGGGGAGGAGCAGCCGCCCTGTACTTCCCCTTCGCCGCTAGCTCTACAACAGCCTGATTTCCCCGAAATGATGGGGCGGCACCGACCAATAGGCGCCCTCGCGGCTCTTTAGGAGGCGGGGCCGGGCCTGGGTTGGGGGAATCCCGCTAAGTGTTTAGATTTCTCGCCGGCGCCGCTGCCCCGGCAGAGCGCGCCACTCCTTCGTCGAGGCAGGACGTGCGCCCAAGCCGGCCCGAGCAGAGGCCAGCGGGAGCCGTGCCAAGCCAAGGCCAGCCGTGCCCAACGGCCCCTCGACCCGGGCATCCTCTGCCTTCCCGCCGCCGCCTCCCGGAATTGCGCTCCCAGCGCCGACACCGTTGCCCCAGCCGCGCGGGGACCTCCGGGGGCCGCCGCTGGATCGCGCCCGCTGCGGAGGTGAGCCCGCCTTCGCCGCGGGCGGGGGGGGGGGGGGAACCGGTGGCGTCGAAGAAAGGCGCGCGGGGCACCAGGAAGTGGGGGCCGACTCACCCCAGCGGGGAGAGTCGCGGGCGCGCGGCGTTGCCTGGGCCCCCGCGCGGGCTCGGGAGGGCGCTGGAGGAGCGGCAGCGCGGGGAGGGCGGGCCGCGCGGCGTGGACCGCCCACGAGCGGAGGTTGCCGGCGCCCGGCCGCTGTCGCAGATCTCTGTGCGCGGAGCCACCCGGGCCTCTGGGTGGCTCGGTGGGTTTGTCGCGCGCATCCGTGAGCGCTGCCGGGGACGCGAGTGTACGTCCGCGCGTGGGCGCCCCGTGCTCCCCGCGCGGGCTTTCGGCGATCCCAGCTCCGCGCCCAGGCCTTAGGTTTCAGGCTGTATGTGCAGGTGTTGGGGGGCTGGGACCTGCTGCCGGGGATGGCTGGCGGACCTGCTGGGGCTACGGGAAGAGGCGCCACAGGTGTTCCTTCGGCTACTTCGCGGAGGAGGGGAGCCAGGCCGGGAGGGGTACCTTGTCTGGGAGCAGTGTAGAATAGATGGGGGTGGGGGGTGACGGGGAGAGTGCAGGGTGACAGCTAGTGGTAGTGGCAGCAACTCAAGTACGGGAATTTATTGGCATCAACCGAAAGAAGCCTCTCCCTTCCCAAAAGATCTGAATTTGGGGAGGAAAGTTCTGGTATTAAGATATCTGTGTATTTTATCTGTTTTTCCTGCACATAAATCCTGAAACTATCACTTGCATGCCTGTCTCCTCCCAAGAGTGTTTAGAGGAGTGTGGGGGAAGGGGCTTAAGTGTTTTTGCCGGAGATGATGAAAATATTTGGAGGGCAGTTTTGTAACCGTAAAAGCCCCTTCCCCCATGATTGTAGTACTTGGTACCTGGTGGAAGGCAGAGGAAAGTAACTGAATGACCTTGGCAGTGGGAGGGGGTGGTGGGGGTGGTGAGGGGTGGCCGGCAGGTAGTGCCTAAGGGGCTGCTCTACAGACTCCAAACAGGAGCCTCTGTTTTCTCTTTACAGCCAACATGCCCATCACTCGGATGCGCATGAGACCCTGGCTAGAGATGCAGATTAATTCCAACCAAATCCCAGGGTTGATCTGGATCAATAAAGTGAGTGTAACCTTTTGGGTTTTTCTGCCACTATTTTAACACATGTTCTTTGGGGGACCAAAGCTTCAGATGCAGCTCAAAAAGGGAAGTGATGGGGAGGAGGCAGATGTGTTTCCCAGTGGGTCCTGCATGCAGGGAGTATGCAAGGCCCAGCCTTGGACCGCACTTGGCCAACTTCTGCCTTCCTTCCTTCTTCTGCATGGACAGGGCACTCTCCTGAGGGCACTGACCGTTTTTGGCAGCAGGACCCTCCTGGCATCTGCAGAGCCAGGGTTCTGATCTCTTCTGAGGGAGACCCCTACAAACACACAGCATCCTACAGGGTCCCAGTCAGACAGGAGACAGGGAACTGGGCACTACCGGCAAGAAGAATGGCTGGTTCAGCAAGGGACCCAAGAATTAACCTCGCACTGTTGGCCCAGGCCCAGGAAACCTCATGCTGGTGCACAAAGGGCAACACAGACCCTGCAGACATGGAAGTAATAATAACATTCGGAATGATAGCTCATGCTTACTGTACACTCCCTATGAGCGAGTGTGACACTGTGCTAAGTCTGTTACACTGTGTCATTGAATTGTCACAGTAGCCCTGTGAGGTAGATCCTGTTAATATCTCCATTTTCTGATAAGGAAACTGAGGCACTGAGAGGTAGACAATGAGATCACACAAGAAGTGAGAAAGCCAAGATTTGAACCTGAACAGTCAGACTCAAAGATCCAGAGTGTTAACCACCAGTAATAATAACAATGAGACTTAGTCTTTATATGTGTCACTGTGATTTCTTGTTTCACCGAAACCAGTGAGGGACCAGGAGGTATAGTGACGGTGCCGACGTCACACAGGTAGTCAGCATCCAAGGCTGGCCCGGGGCTCCCTTGGGTATATGGCCAGGAGCCCTTGTGTAGGAGCCAGCGGCCCCAGGTGTCCTAAGCAGCCCAGTAGAATGGATGGAGTTCTTACCTGCTTGTTGGTGCTGAAAGCCAGAGAGCATCCCAAGGTGCCCTGTATGGGTCCCAGCACATCTGTAACAGGCAGACAGAGGTCTTTGCTAAGCTGGTGTTGCCATAGCTCCTCAGAACCCAGAGCTCCTTCTGAGAGATCAAGAGCGATAGAGTAGTCTGTTTAAGCCATTCTCAGGATGGGTCAACCCAAGCCAGATGTCAGGGTGAAAAGGGGAAGTCAGCCTTTTCCCAGACCTGGGGGGGGCTGGGCAGACTCATGCAAAAAGCCTGTGGCCTCTGAGCTGACACAGGCTTTGTGTGTGTGTGTGTGTGTGTGTGTGTGTGTGTGTGCTGTCCAGGAGGAGATGATCTTCCAGATTCCATGGAAGCATGCTGCCAAGCATGGCTGGGACATCAACAAGGATGCCTGTCTGTTCCGAAGCTGGGCCATTCACACAGGTGTGTGCCCTGGTCTCTAGCCCTGGAGGGGCCAGGGAGGAGACAAGGGGAGTCACTTCTGTTAACACAAAGGTTCTTCACTGGGGTCTCTGAGTTCCCTGAGACTGTGTACAGAATTTGGGGGTGAGCAGGGGGCAGACTTGTATTTCTGGGGGAAAGGTCCATCATTTCAGCAAGTTCTTAAAGGAACTTGTGAAGTCAGTATCTTAGAAAGTATGATTTCAGGGAGTTGGTGGCTGGATGAAAGCTCCCCCTGGCAAGAGCACTTGTGAGCCTGGATACTGAAAGAGACCCAGGCCTTTCATTTTCTTGATGTTCACCAAGGTCCTGGCCCAAGGCCCATCTGGTTAGCAGCCTCCTTTTATCCTTGAGGGTTGGGGCTGTTGGTCCATCTCAGATCAGTCAGCACACCTATCAGTAACTGTTCTTTGATGCCTACTCTTCATCCACTCCTGTGTTTGGAAATATCAGATAAACCCTAGCCCCTACTTGCTCTCTGGCTACTGACAGCCCAAGCAGGGAGACTGGTCATGGTCTAGCACCAATGCAGCACTTTAGGACATATGGGCCCTCTAGTGCTTCTGGCTGGGCCCTTCAGAAAGGCCTGCTGGATGTGTCTTGAGCCAAGCCCGCGCATTTGAGAAGCCCCGGGGCCTGCAGAGGGTCACCCAGGAATGCCAGTGGTTTGGCCAGTGTGGGTCTCTGGCAGCATGAGAGCTTCCTCCTCCCAGGCCAGGGGGCAGCTGAGGATCCCCACCCATGGCCCTGACAGTCGTCTTCCCTCTTTTGCCCACTAGGCCGATACAAAGCAGGGGAAAAGGAGCCAGATCCCAAGACATGGAAGGCCAACTTCCGCTGTGCCATGAACTCCCTGCCAGACATTGAGGAAGTGAAGGACCAGAGCAGGAACAAAGGCAGCTCAGCTGTGCGGGTGTACCGGATGCTCCCGCCCCTCACCAAGAACCAGAGGAAAGGTATCCAAGGGCTCCGGGTCCTTGGGAAGTTCTGAGGGAGGGAAGGAGGAAGTAAGAAGGGCAGCTGGGGCTGGTGTGCCTGTCCCAAGACTGACAGCCTATCTGCCTCACAGAGAGGAAGTCCAAGTCCAGCCGAGATGCTAAGAGCAAGGCCAAGAGGAAGGTGAGTGTGGTCCTGAGCTGCTAGTCTTTGGTCACCTGGGAGTCCGGGTGGGCAGGAGAAGAAGTGCCACAGCAAGCCTGGGCCTAAACTCCTTTCTCCTGCTGCAGTCATGCGGTGACTCCAGTCCCGATACCTTCTCCGATGGACTCAGCAGCTCCACCCTGCCTGATGACCACAGCAGCTACACCACCCAGGGCTACCTAGGGCAGGAGTTGGAGGCTGAGCGGGACCTAACTCCAGGTGAGGCGGGCCGGGTCTGGCAGGAGAGCACACAGGTCACGGGGACGGCTCCTTCTCTTGGGTCTAGGAAGGGGGCCCCGTGCTTGTGGACGGTGGCCCGTTGGAGCAGGCAGCAGGGCCGGGGCGGCTGGGTGTCCTGCAAACTAAGAAAGCCCATGGTTCTGACCTGTGGTTTCTGCTGTCCTTCAGCACTGTCCCCGTGTACTGTTACTAGTACTCTCCCTGACTGGCGCATCCCAGTGGAGATTGTGCCCGATAGCACCAGTGACCTGTACAACTTCCAGGTGTCACCCATGCCCTCCACTTCGGAAGGTATGTGCTTTGGGGGCCTGGGAGGGGCTTCCTGAGGGAGAGAAGAGGCTCAGAGCTCCACCGGGCGCCCATGGAGCTGACTGTGTTGTGCCGGAGAAAAGAGGTTAGGGGCCAGGGGCTGCACTTTGCTCTAAGACTGCTCGTTTCCCCGGCTCCTCTGCAAGCCCAGGCTCCTGGGGTGAGGAAGGAAGCAGGGGGGTGGTGGGAAGAGGTGTGGCTCGAGGGTTCGGGAGGCCGAGTCACCAGCACTGTGTCCTGTTCTGGCCTCGCCGGGGCCGGCAGTTGTCTGCTGCGAGGCCGTGGGTGTGCACGCGTGAGGGGCCGGGGGGCTGGTGGTGCGGGAGCCGCAGGGCCCAGCCAACCTCTCTGCTCTCCCCCACCCACAGCCACGACAGATGAGGATGAAGAAGGGAAGTTAACGGAGGACATCATGAAGGTAAAGCCTGTTCCCCCTCCCTGGGCACTCTTTCGAAGTGGGTGCTGCTTAGGAGAGAGAGATCCACTCAGAGCCGACAATCGGGGGCGTAAGCAGCTGCTCCTATGACCGGGCTGCTGGCGGGTCCGACGGATGCCGCATGCACGGTGCCCTCCTTGGCTGCTGGGAGAGACACCGTGGAAGTGAGGGCAGGAGCGAGGCCTGCTCTCTGACCGGCTGTCCCGGAGCAGAGCCCCAGGGCCTGAAACGTCGCCGAGTCAGCCGCCAGCCTTGCCGGGTCCCTGACCTGCGTCCTCTGCCCCGGCACGGCCCAGGCCTGCTGCCCCGCTGGTTAGGGCTGGTTAGGGAGTGCACATCAGGTGTTCATATTCAGCCTTTGGGATCTGCAATCTGATGGGGGTTTTTTCCCTTTTTTTTTTTTTTAAAGCAAATTATTCTCCAGGTTTTTTTTCTTTTTCTTTTTTTCCTGTTTCACTTTTAAAAGTGAATATAAAAACGTTTCTGACGTAGTTGTACCCAGGCTCTGTTTCTTCAGCATAGAAAACTTGGGACCTAGCCGCAGCTCTTTATCTCGAGCTTTTCTAGACATGTTTTCTTGACTCAGGATGCTAACCGTTGCATTAAGCCACATTCCCAGTCGGTCTGTCCTCCCCCAGTTGAGGGGGAAAGTCTTGGGAGATTCTGTGCCGGAGGGTAGATGTGGGAGTGGGAGTCCAGGGCAGAGCCTCCCTTCCCAGGCCCCCGTCGTAACCGCATTCCACATCTGCATCCATCTGAGAATGTGCAAGGGGCCAAGGGTATGAGGCTGGCAGGGAAGCGTTGGCCCATTGAAGGCAGGGCCAGAGGATGAGTCTGCACTGGAAGTAAGCTGATGGCTTTCTTCCTCCTCTGTCCGCAGCTCTTGGAGCAGACGGGGTGGCAGCCGACAAACGTGGATGGGAAGGGGTACCTGCTCAATGAACCCGGGGCTCAGCCCGCCTCTCTCTACGGAGACTTCAGCTGCAAGGAGGAGCCAGAAGTTGACAGCCCTGGAGGTAGGAAGTTCCTGGAGCCATAGGATTTCTCCGGCAAGGGAGAACCTTGCAGGGGGTGGGAAAGGGCTGGGGGACTGGGCCAGGGAGCAGCAGAGGCAAAGCATCTTTCTTAAAACCTTCTTGGTACAGACAGCTTGCGAACCAGCTGCTGCTCCCAAGCACTCAGGTTTGCCTAAAGATGAGGGGTCTTAACGTTGGAGGGGGCGGGCGGTGTGGGCAGCACAGGCAGCTGTGACTGTGGCCTGCTGGGATGGGGCTGAGGGGGCGGGAGAACACACCTGCCTTCACCCTCCGTCCTCATACAACCTTCTTCACATCTTCTAGGGTATATTGGACTGATATCTTCAGATCTGAAGAACATGGACACCAGCTGGCTGGACAGCCTGTTGCCCCCAGTCAGGCTGCCCTCCATCCAGGCCATTCCTTGTGCGCCATAGCTGGGCCACGGCCCCCTTTTACTCCCCTAGGCGAGCAGGACCTGGCATCACGGTAGCTGTGATGCAAAGAAACAGGACTCCTGTGGGCTGCTTGACATGGCAGAGTATGACTCCATTGCTGAGCAGGGATGAGGCCTCCCTCCTTAGGACTGTGACCTCTTGGGGTCTGTCAGGCCAGGGTCTGGGCTCATCTTGCGGGGTAAAGCTGGCCCTGCCTCCTGGGAAGATGGGGTTCTGAGATGGACTTGTCAGTGGAGGTCTCAGAGAGGAGTCAGCCTCCAGCTTTTCCCTCTAAGCCCAGCTGCCGAGAGAGGGTCTCGCTGTCACTGAGGTGGCCCAAGGGAACAGACCAGTGACCTCAGAAAAGCACAGCGCCGACCCCAGGGCCAGCTCTGCACTAAGAGACAATTGCACTAAGTGAATCCTGTTCCCAAAGAACCTCCCCCCCTTCCCGCCTTCCCAGCTGAGCCCTGGGGCCTGTTCCAAAGCCAGCGAAATGTGAAGGAAAATGGGACCCTGCAGGACAGTGCTCCCTCAGCCTCAGAGGAGCTCCGCCCTGCTCGGGCTGAGGGGCTTGGGAAAAAAACATGGCACTTTTTCTGGTGGACCTTGCCACTTTTCTGATCAGAGGTGTACACTAACGTCTCCCCCAAGCTCTCAGTCTTTCCATTTATTTATATCGTGCCTTGCCCCGCGCCCACCTGCCCCCTCAGGCAGGCCCCGGCAGCCCTCAGCAGGCCCTGGGAGGGAAGTGTGAGCGTCTTGGTGTGATTTTTAAAATTGGAAATGCCATCTAATCACTAAGTCATGTGTGACCACATACGTACATGTGTGTAAATATGTACATTTGTCTTTTTATAAAAAGTTAATTGTTTATAAAGGGTGTGGCCTTTTATTTAGAGATAAACTGCAGATGGTTTTACTTTTGATAGAGACATTTTGATGGACTCATTAGGGGCATCCTGCCTGAACTTGACTGAGGGGTGCACAGTGACATGCACCTATCGCAGAAGCCTTGTAGTTATGTTCACAGAGAAGATGACAGGAAGAGGGGACAATCCTAGCACAGAGACATGCTCATGCAGATGCAGTCACTTGCCCCGGGCTTTATAACCAGGCTGTGAGTTGAACTGGGGCTCCGAGGCCTGCAGAGTGTTAGGTTTTGAGTTCTGAGTAACGTGCCATAGACTGAATGTCCTGCTAAACCCAAATCCAGGTGTGCTCAGATGCTACTTTGGAAAGTTAACACCTGGTACAGCACGGTCATGGGCAATCACCACAGACACCAGCCCCAAACCGGTTCCTGAGGCCTGCTGTGCTGGGCATGACCTGCCCAGTTTCTGCAGTGATGGACATGACCTCTCTCTGTCCTGCCCACTATAGAAGGCAGGGGCAGACTCCCATGTGCCAACTGAGCACTTGAAATGTGGCCAGTGCAATGGAGGAGCTGAATTTTTAATTCGTTAACATGCAAATACCCCCATGTGGTCAGTGGCTACCCTACTGGACAGTATAGGTAGATACTGGACTGGGGACAGATCTGAGAGGCAGAGGTTGGGGTGGCTGGAGGACACTTAGGGATGGACTCGGGCCTATTTACCTGCCCATCCAAGAGTATTTTGCTCTTTTGATGGCCAACTACATTGGTGCTGAAAACAAGCCCTGCTGGGTACTATACAACAGGTCTATGCACAAAAGTGTTAGGAAAACCTTGGATGACCTCACATGGAGCAGGTTTTCTTCCTTCCTCCATTTCTCTTCAGGGCTCTGGCTGAGCTGACGCACACCAAGTCTGTGAGGGAGTATATTTGATCAGAAGGGTGTTTTGAAACCCGCAGGTTGGGAACGGCCACCATACGACAATGCCTTCTTCAGATGAGGCCTAAGCCAAAGGAATGACTGAGGGTGAGAGTTCATGTCTCCCCCACTCCCAGTCCCTGGCCCTGAGGCATAAACAGTAGCCCTCAGTAGGCAGGCTGGCCCAGGGAAATCAGCTGATAGCCCTAGCATCATCTAGGCAGTGAGGTCATGGCAGGTACGGGGGTTACTCAGGGAAGCCAAGCCCTGTGGATACTTCTCCACAGTTTTAGTCCCAGAAACCGCGTGGACTTAGATCCCCTCCCTGGGCCCAGCCCTCTGAAAGGATGTGTGGGCCCCTGGTGGGGATGGGAAGGCTGAGTGAGAAAATGATGAAAAAACTAGAAAATGGGCAAGGCTCAGTCTGCCATATCCTGCCAAGCTCGGGAAGTTTTGTTGCCTGATCTTGGACATGTCCTGTGAGTAGCAGGTGGCCTCCTGCCAGGTGGGCCTTTTGCTTGTGGATGCCCGGAGAGACCCCAATCTCAAGCCCTGCCCATTAAAAGATCCACCTGGATTTTTCAAGGGTAGCCTCACCTGGGAGTGCAGGGATGGATGAGATGACCTTTCCCAGCTCCTCTGAGGCCCAGCCCTTACTGAGGAGAATTGGATTAAGGTGGCTAGCCTTCTGTGGCTTCTAAATGGGGGCTTGGCAAGGTCTTTAAGCGGGTGGCTCCTCTAGCTAAGGATGTCTGGATGTGGCGTGAAACCAGGTACAGCACACTGAGGAGGGATGGGAGGGACTGCTTCTGACTTTTCTGCTCTCCTCTTGTCCTTCAGCCTAACCCCTGACAGTACGCAGCGGGTATGCCCAAGTCCCAGGTAGCCACGGCAATCTTGCAAGTTCTAATATGTGAAGTTAGCTCATCACTTAAAAGCTATCAAAATGGGAGAGGAATTCCATCCATTAGCTTCCAGTCTCCAAAGCCAAGGCGGAGTCCTGACCTCTTCTAGCTCTTCTTATCCCAGGAGTCCTAAACAGTTGGGACCAACTCCCAAATTCTACCCACTCCCCATCACAAGGGAGCTGGGTTCTGGGGACCAGGCCTGGAGAAGCAGTGTGGGATAGAACCAGACCTTCCGAGCTGTCCCATCACACCCCGCCATGGACCTCGGCCCAGGCCTGACGGGGAGACAGTAACTGCCACGGCAGCTGATACTAACTCGTTAGCCAGTCAGTGGCGGAACAGAGCAACATCAGTATAATGGGAGCTAAATTTGGGCATAACAGTTTAAGGTCATTCTTAGGGTCTGCCAATGCTTTTGTGGCTCATTCCCAAGATTTTCAGTCTAAGCACTAATGGTGGAAACTCTTGGCAAAGGAAGCTAGGAAGTCAATGAAAGAACTGCTTTGTTGGAGTTGCGATAATACCGTCGTTAAGGACCACTTTCCATTGGGCTAAAGTGGCAAATTGGGGCTTGGTCATACCAGCTAGAACTCCTTTAAATTTATGGACATTTGGAGGCATTTCTGGTTAGTCATAGGCATTTCGTTGCCTTACTCCAAAGGTGTCACTTTGATTGGGCTGGTTTATTCATTTAGCTCCCTTGACAATAGGAAGAAAGAGAGAGGCTAATATGTCAGCTGCCCATAGAGAGGGTCATGGCGGCAGGAAATTTTCCGGGAAGACAGATGCAAACCGTCCCTTCTTGATATATCAGTCTTCAACATCTGTCAGTGGGCTGTGCGCAAGATAAGAGCTTCCTCAGGTCTCTGGAAGTTTTAGGCAGGGACTGCCAAAGACAAGAAAAAGTCCTGGGCCTGGTTAGAGGTGGAGTCCTTTCCTCTGGGAGTGAATCCCGTGGGTTGGTGGGGTTGGGTCATGCCCAGGCTGTCATCCTCTGGGACCATTTGGTCTTCTTTCACACCATTTGCACAGATTCCCAAGTTGTCATGTTTGCAGGGTACAGATTTCCTCAGCAGCTCTGTGGAAACACCCAGGGAGCCTTTGTCTCTTTCAGATGTAATGCCCTCACTTAACTTGGACACGACTAACCCTCCACGGTGAGGATGCATGAAAGTCATTGGACCCTGGCACTGACCTCTCCCCACTTACGCCAGTGGTCACAAGGGCAGGAGAACGGGGAACTGGCGCACTCCCTCTGCCAGGATTAAACCTACTGGGCAGAGTGACGTTTGTCTTTGCCCACCAGGGATCTCTTGTGAGGCCAAGTCTAAGGCAGTGCAAGGGCATAGCTGGCTGGCCATGTGGTTTTCCTAGCTCTAGGCAGCTCCCAAGAAAACCATTTCTGCTGATATTCTGGGGGGCAGGGAATTGTAGAAGCAGCCCCCACTTCCATAGGCTCAGTGGGGAGGCAGGCCTAAGAAGTCCATGCTAACAGTTTAATTTCAGTTGGGGAGACGCTAGAGGTAATGAGGCAAGGATACAGGGACTGAGTACAAGAGGAGGAGCGGACATCCAGCCCACCATCCCTCCTCCAGTTCCACAAACTCACAAAAGGGAAGAACTGGGAAGAACCTCAAAGTCTGGCTAGGTAATGACAACTACGGTCTCAGGTGCTCACTCTGCAGCAAGGGCTGTGCCAAACCCCCCACACGCACTACCCACCACAGCACCTTGTCTGCAGACCAGGTGAGCAAAGCTCAGTTGGTACAGGGCGCTTGCCCCTGATGACTCAGCTAAAAAGCATGGAGCTTGGATTCCAATCCACACCCGTCTGTGCCCAGAACCCAGATGGGTCCCACAGTATCAGATTGTCAGCAGAGCAGGAAACTGAGGCCTGGGAAGGACGTTCGGGAGAGGCTGCCTGGGGCAGGGCACTAGCACTTTATGCCAAGGGAGCATGTGGGGACACGGAGAGAAGGCAACAAAAGCCACATCCGCTCTGGACACCGTGGGACTCGGCCCCTGCCTTCAGCTCCCCTGCTCCCCCTCTTCCTAGGCAACATGGCTCTGCTGCTCCTGGCCCTTGGGCCCCAGTGGGGCGGGGTTTGGCCTGGTCCTCGAGGGAGGGATGCCTCACCTATGGCCTGGAGGCCACCTGCGGTTTCCAGGGGTGGGGCCCCAGGGGGATGGGACACAGACAGGCCTGTAACAGAGCCACCCCAGCGTGTTTGTGACCGTGCTGCCAACCTGCCAACCGCAGGGGACTCTGGCCTGCTAGGTCTTATCTCAGCTGCTCTAGGGATCAAAGAGGATGTTTCCGCTGCACTTCTGTGGGAGCAAGGCAACGAGAACTCTCCTGTTCTCCTGCTTGAAACCAGACCCTCTGCTAGGTCCTGCCTGGGGTGCTCCGAAATCTGAACTCCCAGGTGTATCCTCACTTCCAGCCGTGAGACTGGGGTCACGCTATGGCTGTCCTGAGTCTCAGCTGGCTTCTCGGTCCCTGAGAAAGTCCAGCACCCCTGGCAACCGGCTGGTTGCTACCCTACACTGGGGGGCTCTCAGACTCACTTGCAGGCTTCCTTCAGGCAAAGCCCTTCCCCGCCCTCCTGACACCAGCCTAGACGGTGGGGTCCTCACTTCCATTTCTGGACAAATGCCTTGGCCTGGCCTGGGTCTCCTTCTCTGTCTCTGCCCTACTACTTCCCACTCACATGGTCAATCCTGAATCGGCCCAGCATGAGGGTAGGCGCAGTGAGTTCTTCCACAGCAATTACAAATACTCAGCCGCATCTTTGTGAAGAGAGGTGAAGGGATATGCCTGGGATCTTAGCTCAGGAGCAATGGAAGTGCCCAAGGCCATAGGAGTCCCGGGATGTGGGTGGTGGGAATTGTGTGCCAGGCTTTTCTGAGAAATTTGACTTCATGGAATGAGGGTATCGTATGGATACAGAATTGGGGTTGGGAGATCAGGCAGGGAGAGGGAGGGAATTATTAGGCCAGAATAGCAGTCGCTTTCCTAAAACTAAGAACAATCTAGAAGTCATGTCACTTTAGCCACACCAGGGTGATGATGGACTTCGGTGGGCACTGTTGACCTTGCCTGTGGGAGGTGAAGGGTAACTGCCTCTGCTGGGGACCCAGAGCTCCCCTCCAAATGCTCCTTCTGGGCTTTCCAGGATGGGGAGGAGAGCCAGAGGTGAGGGCTGTCTTCTCGGTATGGAGCCTGGCACTCCCTAATACGTGGGGGGCAGGGCAGGGCAGGGCACGGCACCCAGAAGGGGTGCCAAACTTTCCAAGGCTGGTGACCATTCATCACCACCCTGCTGTCATTAACTGGCCAGCAGGAGTCTTCTCGGCTCCGGAGACCATCTACCCCTGTTGGGGGTGGGGGCTGCCTCAGGTCACTCAGTAGGACCCCATTTTTGGTCTCTGGCCATCCTAAGACACGTACAAGGTGACCCGGGGGCCCGCCCTTATCTGATGGCCCCCACGAGCACAGCCTCACCATCCAGTGCCTGTCCCCTTCCTGTCTGCCATTCCCCTTGTGGTCTGTGGGGAGCCCAATCTCTCCGACCAGACTGGAAGCTCCCCGGGAGCAAGCAGCTCATCTTGTCTGTAATCTCACAGGGCTGAGGCAGGACTGGCCCTCGAGAGCATCTTCTGGAAAACCGTGGGTCAGCATCTGCTTACCTGCTCTGTCCACCGCCCACCTGGCTTCTCTGAGCCCTCCCTTGCGGGACAAGCCAGGCTGGACTCTGGAGTGCAGGGAAGCAGGCTGACGGGCAGGGAGGACAGTCGGTAGCTGGCTCTACCCCTGCAGTAGAGCCTCGGACCGTGACCAACCAGCGGCCAGGGCCACAGGCTCCAGCGCAAGGGCCGCTGTGTTCCGCCATGTGGTGGCGCGTCCCTCAGCCGGACTGCTGGAGATGTGAAGGCAGTCACTCGTTACTTTCTTTTATTAACAATGTACACGAGTAAAAAGTTTGATTGTACAGAAAAAGAAACACAGATGAGTGAAGAGACACATTCATGAAAACCACCCGCAATACCCCACCCAGGTAATCAGGCTTTTACAGTTTGAGAGGCTCAGGCGCAAACACAATTGCTCACACCCCCCATGCAGGTATCTAGAAGCTCCGTCCCATGCAGACACAGGCATGGTCTCCATGTGTGGGACATGTCCACTGGCAACGCTGCAAGCAGGAGTCTGGCCTGGGGCCCCTCCTCAGCCACAGGTCTCTCCACGCCCACATAATGTGCAGAGCTTGGCATCTAAAAGTCCAAAGACCCAGCTGTCCAGGCAGCAGAGGTAATCTAGAGTAGATTAGGAGGTACAAAGGGCCTTGGATGTAGGGTAACCAACGGTCCCAGTTTGCTGAGGACCGAGGCGAGGGATTTTCAATGCTACCACTGAGAAAGTCCTGGGTAAACTGGGGCGAGGTGGTCACTGTACTTGGGGAGCCAAAGGCCTTGTCCAGCCCCTCTCTCTGTGCACTGCCCACCGGCCATCCTGTTGGGTCTCAGAACCCCCAGGCGTTCACCAAGCAGCTCTGGGACAGAGGCTCCCTCTGGGCACCCCTCTCCAAGTGTTCCAGCCTGAGGCCCAGGGAAGGAGAGGGGAAAGGGAATGAATAAGGGCAGACAGGCATCATCCCCTGAGGGAAGACGGCCAGGTGAACTCTGGCTGTCCAGAGCAGCCCAGATGCAGAGGTGGAGGGGCTCCGATACTTGGCCAGCTACCCCTCCTGTCCGAGAGCTGCCCTTAGACCTCAGGGTCTGAGACCTCACAGGCTAGGCTCTGACCCTAGTTCTTAGAAAGTTCAGGGTCTCTGGGTGGGAAGTGCTCAGCCCCCTGGGGCTTTCCATTGCCCTGGTGCACCTGGCCTCATATCCTCCTCCTCCGTGTCCAAACCTGCGTGTGTTGCCTGCCTCGCTTCTCTCTACCTAAGACTGGGAACAGAGGAGTCCAGGACAGGTTGAACTGAGAGAGAAGCAGGCAGGTGGGAGTGGACCTGGGCAGAAAGGACCTCTCTGACACAGGTGGGCACATCCTGATTGTGGTCTGGCTGTCTATGCCTAAAGATGAGGTCCTTGGAGACCCAGAGGAGTAGGCAGAATTATGGTCCACGGTGGAATAAAGATGTCCACATCCTGTGTGTAATCTGTGAATATGTTATCTCAATGGCAACAGCGAATTAAGGTTGCAGGTAGAAATAAGGTTGCAATCAGCTACTTAAAAGAGATTACCCTGGATTATCTGGATGGATCCAACGTAGTCACGTGAGGGTCCTTAAGTGGGGAAGAAGGAGGGAGGAGAAGCAGAAGCAGAGAGGCGGCATTATGTGAAAGCCATTGCTGGCTTTGAAGATGGAGGAAGGGGCCACAAGCCAAGGACTGCAGGTGGCCTCTGAAGGTTGGAAGGGGCAAGGAAACAGATTCTCTACTAGAGCCTCTGGGAAGGGCATGGAGCCCGGCTGACACTGTGAGTTTAGTCCAGCGAGACCAGTTTTGGACTTCTGACCTACAGAACTGTAATTTGTTTTAAGCCACTTAGTTTATGGTATTTGTGAAGGCAGCAATAGAGGAAACCAGCTGAGGGAGGCAGCCACCCCACGTCCCTTGGTTAGAGTCAGTCTCACAGAGCCCCCGAGTCTCCCTGTGGAAGACCCTATTCCGTTCTGGAAGTCACTGGGCCTCTAGAGCGCTGGGCAGAGAACGGGCCTCCGTGGCCTGGGTGGGTCAAGAAGAGTGGCTCTGCGGGACGTGTCTCCAGGGAACAGCTGCTTCCTTGAACCCACTCCCCTGCTCTCCGGCGGCGCTGGCTCTGAGCTCTCCTCCCAGCGTGGGGTTCTGTCCTTTCCACACACCCATTACACTGACAGCACTCTCAGCCTTTGGCTTCATTCAGGGAATCCAACTGAGCTCAGAAAAAGCTAGGACCAGAAGGAAAAAAGTTTCAAGGGAAAAATCACTCACTTGGAAGTCAGCCAGATCTGCATCAAGTCCCCGCTCTGCCGCTTACTAGCCGCGCCTCAGATGAGACCTCCCGTAGCCTCTGTTTCTTCATCTATACAATGGGTGTAACAGCTTTCGTCTCACCTGCCTCACAGGGGGTGGTAACACAAGAGAAAACATGCTGCACCGACGGAGACGCTGTTTTTATTAATAAACAATAGCAATAAACCACATGTGCCTCTGGATGGAGTGGGTAATCACACATCCTGTGTTGGGGACGGAAGGGAAGGCACACTCATCAGCTCTGCTCTGCTTTGCCCACAGGCTGCACGCGGCCCGGCCTGGAGAAAAGAGGAACACTTGTGTCTGTCGGAGCCCCTGCCTCGGAGCTCCCAGCAGACATGAGACATAGCCATACTCTGCGGCCGGCACGGTGTCCTCCCAACCACCACAGACGACGGCTTTGCGCTTTTTTTTTTCCTTCCCAAAGGAAAAAAATTTTCTAGAGTTTCTTTTACGTTAAAAACAGTCCCTCCTTCTCATAAAAACACTCACATCTTTAATAGGGAAAAAGGAGACCATGAAATCATACACAATACAATTCCAATCTAATGAATATATAACATATAATTTTATGTGGACTACCTACTGGAAGGAACGGGTCAGAATACTAATGGTGATTGTGTTTGGGTGGTGGGATTATAGGTGATTGTATTTATTTATTTATTTATTTACTATTTCTGTAACTTAAAAGTGCTCTACAATGACTTACAATTACTTTCACAGTCAGAAAAACCCTTACATACATGTATATATAAAAAATGCCAGGACTACCTTTTATAGGGCCACAAGCCGGTGTTGAACCCGGTTCTGCACAGGTGGGAGTCGGCCCAGATCCCTGCCATGGGACCCTGGAGACTCAGGACTTCCCCTGCCAGGCCCCCGAGGGCCTGGTGAAACAAGAGGCTGGACAGGATGCTCTGGAGCGTCCTTTGCAACCCAATGATGAAGAGACGGCACCTTCCTCTCGCCCACGCCTGCTCCCTGCCCAGCTTCCAGGGGCTCCCCTGTGCCTAGAGAATTCCTTCCTCAGGCCTTGAGGTAGAAACCACCTCCCTCAGCAGTCTGCCTCTCCCAGACTCGCCCTGGGAGTCCCTGCCTGCTGGCATGTGCCTACCTCGCAGGCTGCACTTCTCAGAGCCCTGCCCTTCCTTGAAGAACAAAGCCTGGCGGGCCCTGTGCAGCCTGCTGGCCCGCAGTAACCCCTGCTTCCCTCTGATTTGTGCATAACAACAGCTCCCATTTGTTGGCCCTTAATTTCAGCCCACACAGCCAATGTGCTCTCATTTAATCCCCAGCCATCACCCACAGCAGAGATGAAAATGGGAACAGCACCCCCTGGAGTTGTGCAGTGTGGGGACCCTATCTGATCCTCCCCGGCCTCTGAGGGGTGTACTGTCATCCCTGGTTCAAAGATAATATAACTGAACCTCAGAGAGGCCAAGCGAACTCACCCACGGTCACATGGTCCATGCGTGGCAGAGCTAGGACTTGACCTCTAGTACTTGGGGAGCCAAAGGCCTTGTCCAGCCCCTCTCTGCTCCTCCCCTCCACCCGTGGTGTCCTCCACAACAACTGCCACATTCATGCACTGGGGGGAGGGGGTTGTGAGTGGAACACACAGAGAGCACCCAGTGAATGTCTGCTGGTAGCAGTGTTGATCACAGTGAGCTACACCGGGGGTCATCATTCAATAACCAAGTCTTCCCAGAGCGGGCCTATTCTGTCCACTGCAATATTCCGGCACCCAGCGACGCCTGACACATAGTACATGCTCAATAAATGACACTGAATCCACGACTGTTCATTCAAAGAATAAACCAACAAAATAAATAATATGAGCTAATATCTATGGAGTGCCTACCACAAGCCAGCTCTCAGGGAGACTCCAGGTGAGCTGAGGGAAAATACAACACTGGTGACAGGGACCACACAGCATGGGGTATAAGCTCACAAAAGTGTCCACGTAAAGGCCATGAGAACACCACAGAAAGAAAAATGATGAGCAGCAACCCTAAACCTTTCTACCATGTCAGAGGCCCTACCATCACAGCTTGACCACAGCGACTGCCAAAGCTCACAAACCCGAATTGGCCATTTGCATCCATGTTCAGACTACATCTGGATACTCTTTGCCTCTCCAGGCTGGACAACTAGAATGCTGAGGGCTAGAAGACAAACAGCTGTAGAAACTGGTGATGTTTAGCTTGGAAAGACAGAGGAGGGTCGTCTGTAACACCGGACGAGCTCGCAGCCAGTGGGCATCAGCCCTGAGCGCCCCCCGAGGAGGCCCGCTCTAGCTGCCTGGGCTGTCTGCGGACGGATCAGAGAAGCAGGGGGCCTGGTGGGCTGCCTCTCTGGGACCTGATGAGGCCTTACTTTCCACGGCATATACTCTACACACTTGCTGACACAACAAACATTTATTGACTGTCATCTCTGGCCTATTCCAGTCTAGAAAAATAAGGATGAATAAAACAAGTGACAACCTTAGGAAATGCCAGCCCCTAAGGCGACAGAGTCAGGAACCCCTGGTTGACCTTCCCCAGCGGTGGTGACATGTCAAAGGATGTCCTCCAATCCTACACTGCCTACCAGTCTTTATCTTCCACTCTCGCCAAGACCCCTCAGTCTGCAGTAAGAGTTACAATTTGGCAACCAGTGTGGCCCTCTTGAGGAGCTGATCCAAGAGAGGCTCCCGCGGGAACAGCCTCCACTCACTGCACTGTTCGGGGCTGGAATGGACTCACGTATACCTTTATTTCTCATCGAGAAACAATAATCATGCAGAAAAATGCACAACATGTATGTTCAGTGTTTTTAATAACATACGTTCAATTTAACAAGTATAAAATATAAAGCAAATATTTTTATAACCGCCACCAGGTCAAGGGATGAAACAATGCCAACCCCCTTCCCAAGATCCCCGTGGGCCCCTCCTCATTACAACCCCCACCCTCCCCTGTGGTCATGTCTATGTTGACTTTTGTGACAGTAATTTCTGTGGTTTTTATAGTTTTACCTCTTCTGCATGTATCCTTAAACAATATAGTCCGGCTTTGCCAGTGGTTAAACTTTTCCTGAAAGGAATTATACTGGATGCGTTCTTTTGTGTGTTTTACTCAATATTATGTTGGTGAGAGTTATTCATTATTACAATATTATTATCCAATATTACAGCTCTTGCAAGTCACTGTAGTTCATTCATTTTCACTGTAGGAATGTTGCACAATTTCTGTGCATTCTCAAATGCTGATGGGCATTTGGACCCTTCCTGGTGTTGTGTGGACATTCTCGTGTACAGGATGGGTAAGAGTTTGGTCAGAGCAGATTCTGAGGAGTGGAGCTGCTGGGTTACAGGGTACGTGTATCTTCTTCTTTACCAGATCACCAGATCTACTTTTTAATTCTGAAAACGTTTCTCAGGGAAATAGTGCTGTCACACCCCAGCATTGTCTGGGGTAGAGGAAATGAGGTATGCCTGCCCTTGCGGCTTGATCAGCCCACCTTCCGTCCTCCGTATCTCGTCCCCTCCAGCCCCGCCAGCCACCCTGTGCCCTCCGGTACCCATAGGTCGGGGCCCCTTGGCAGCAGGCTTGGCTCCGGCCTCCCTACCTCAGTGATGCAGTTGGGTGGGGGTGGGAGGAGGCTGAGAATGAGGAAGTGGAAACCAAATACGAGGGCCACAGAGAAGTCCGGTTCACAAACCTCAGTGTTTCCGCAGCATGCTCTGTGGGAGAGAGACATGCAAGCTGCCTTTGCAGCAGCCTTCGCAGGCGCCAAGCCCACTGGTGCCAAGGTGGACTGCCAAACAAAGTGCACTTTGCCCTAGATTCCTGCACATAGGTCACTGCACGCAGCCTTCGCTGTGTATCAACGCTGAGAGGTACACGCAATCACACCCATATCACAGATGAATGCACTGAGGCACAGAGACACTGAGTGGCGACACGGGACAGCGGTTCATAGCGTGGGATCTGGGCCTGTGTAAATTGGGCTTAACTCGTGGCTTCCCTACTTACTGATGCAGTCTGGGGCCAGTCAGCTGGCTTCCTTTGGTCTTAGTTTCCCCCCTCTGTAAAAGGGGGCTAACTGGACTCACTGGGCTCCTGGGTGAAGTGACGATGTGAAGAAGGAGCTTAGCAGAGTGCCCGCACAAAGGAGGCACGCGCAGGGCTATGGAATGGGACCTGTGGAGTTCCCGAGACGGACAGCGGGCACAGGAGGTGGGCGGGGAGCGGGAGGGAACAGCTCGTCCTGGCAAGCGGGGACCAGGCCACCCAGCTGCGGGAGCTGACCCAGGGCTGTGTGCGAACGGTCGTGCTGGCAGGGTGGACTCTGAAACGCAGGCACCCAGGCACCCAGGCACCTTTGCCCAGAGCTTTCCCCCTACCTGTGGTTGCTTCAAAGGGCACCGATTCCTGACAGGGAGCATCTGGCTCCCTGGGCACGTGGAAGCTTCGGCCCAGCTTCGGGGCTGGCCTCCGGGAAGCCACACTGGCAGGCGGTGGCCCGTGGCAGCCAATGGGCAGCAAAGCCTGTTGCTAAGGTCACTGGTGAACCTTATTTGGCGACTTGGGGCTGACCCTGCATTCACCTCTTAGAACCCTGGGAAACGCCAACCACAGATATGAAATGAACATCTCCAAACCACAACTGCATTTCCTTTGAGAAAAGATTCGGCTCTCCTCTCTAGCCTGCCTCTCACGGGTTGGGCGCCTCTTGTTCGATCGCTTGCAAAGCGCGAGAGAGATGCGTCTTCTACAAACCCATGCGGGGCAGAGAGAGGCCAGGGGCCACGGCCCCAGGGGCCGCAGGGCCCAGCCAGGACCTCGAAGGTTTCTGTTCTCACCCCGGCTGCTGCTGACCCCTCTGCCCAGGCCTCCCTGCACACACCCTGAAGAGTTCCTGGCCCCATTTCCTGCAGCTTTGGGAAGCGGCTGGTATGAGGAAGGCCCAGGGCACGCAGGGAGGAAGTGGGCCTGCCCGGGCCCTCACCATCTCCACCGGCCGGCCACACTGCTCTGGTGCAGCCTACAGCTCAAACGGTCGGCGGTTTCTGTTTTTCACCTCCCTTTTGTGCATCTCTAGTCTAACATTAAATAAGGGAAACTGGTGCCCCACCCCAGACAAATGTGGGAGAGAAGCTGTGCCTTCAATATTTCCAAAACAATACTCTTGCCTCCTGTTTGTACAGCACCTTTGAGTCGAGAGGACTGTGCTCACATATGCCATCTGGTTGGATCCTCAGGAGCCCGGCTAAGGTAATAATAGTTAGCGATGACTGAGGCCTCACCATGTGTCAGGAACATGACGTAACTCATAGGATCCACTATCCTTGTTCCCACTTTACAGGAGAGGGGAAAAAGGCAAAGAGGGCTTCGGTAACCGGCTCAAGCTCACATAGCCTGTGAAGGACAGAGCTGGGATTCTATCCCAGAGAGCTCAGCTCCAAAGTCTGCCCTATTATCTTCTGTTGTACTGCTTTTCAAAGCACATGCCAAGAACCAGATCCCATTTACAGGTGACAAAGTGAGGCCGAGAAGACTGAAAGGGTGTGTGGCCTGAAGTCAGAGCTGCTTGCCCTGTCCACATCTACTCCCCGAGGGCTGTCCACTGGCATCCTGCGTCTGCCCCCACCCCCACCTCCTGACGCCCAGGCTAAAAGTGGCCTTTCTTTGCTGGGTAGCCCAGGGAGCCAAGTGTCCCGGCCTATCTGGAAGAGGCTATGTAAGTCCATCTGCCAGGCCCTTTGGAGGAGGTGCCATAGGGGATGCCCCTGCCTGCAGCGCCCAGAAACCTCCTGCACACACCAGGACAGCCAACGCATTCCACTGACTGGGGTCCGGGGACCAGGGGCGGCAGCGCCGGGGCATCTGTTCACAGCATCCTCGACTGATGGCACTCTGAGGGGCTGGGCTGGGGTCTGGACACTGAGGGACGCCAGTGCAGACCCTTCCCTGGAGCGTTGTCCTTTTCTTGGGCTCTTCAGGCTGCCCTCATGCATCGAGCACACCTTGTGCACCTCCAATGTGTCAGGCACTATTCCAGGCACTGGGGACACAACAGTGAGCGATGCAGACCAAATTCCGGGCCTGGCAGAGTGCAGTTCCCTGTAGGGAGACAGACATTGGGCAAACAGTGGCCAGACATCTGAGGAGCACAGGGCTCTAGGCGAGGGCACAACCTCAGGGTCTTTTTGGTTTTTTTTAAGATTTTATTTATTTATTTGAGCAGAGAGAGAGACAAAGATAGTGACGGAGAGCACAGAGAGCGGGGGGCGGGGTGCAGAGGGAGAGAGAGAAGCAGGCTCCCCACTAAGCCAGGAGCCCCATGCGGGACTCGATCCCAGGACCCTGGGATCATGACCTGAGCCGAAGGCAGACGCTTAACGACTGAGCCACCCAGGGTCTTAATTAAAGAAGCTGGGGGTTAGGGCAGCCATCCCCTGAGGCGAGCGGAGTGGAGGAACGGAGGGGTGGTGTGGAGTGGTCCTTGGCCCCCACCCCACAGCCCTCCTTGAGGAAACCTGCTGCCATGAAAGCCGCTCAAGGTGTCGTCACAGTTGCCCCTGGCCAGTGCCTGCTTCTAGGGCTGGGGGAGACGGGAGGGAGGGGCCCTGGGTTCTGCATCTCTGGTCCTCAGCTCCATTCCTCGTCAGGGTCCTGCGTTGTGCATGTGGGCGAGCCCTGGCAGGCCACGGGGCTGAAGGAAGCCGCTGGGGCAAGAAGCTGCTGGTAGGACATGTGTCATTCCGAGAAACAGTTTCGGAATGAAACATTTTCAGATTGACCAAGAGCCAGGGTCCTTCGCAAAGCACCTCTGAACAGAGGTTTTGAACATAAATCGTGAAATTACCTTTTCCTAGCGAGGAAACCCTAGAAGGGCTGAGGCCAACCTGCCCGCTCCCGAGGAAGCTGGTGACACCAGCCGCAGCCCTCCCTACGTGAGTGCCACCTGGCCCGCAGGCGGCCAAGGCAGTGTGCGCTGCTTGCCCACTGCCAGGCTGCTTCTGGAACACCCTCGTTGCCTTCGCTAAACATGCTTCTCCCGCATCGGGGACTCTCCCTGTGGAAAAGAAACCCCAGCACTCGGGGTGGCGAGGCTGTGATTTCCAGTTTCATTTTCCAGTTTCCACTCCCCACGCCCCAGGTCACCACGGGGGGGCGGGGGGAGGGGGGAAGAAACGTGTTCCTACCAGCACCTACTCCCTGGGGCTGCCAGGGGGCGGGGACTGGCCGAAACTCCTGTACTGGAGGTTGTTAAAATTCAGATTCCTGGCTCCCCAGTCTCTGAGGTGGGAGCACGGCTGAGGTGCATTCCCTCTCGAAGGCTCCTCCTGGCGGGGGGCCTCCCCTGCCCTAGTTGCTGTTCAACACATTTCGAATGTCCGTTTTCTAGGACTAGAGGCCTATAGGAAGCCCAGCTTATGGTCTTCACACAAGCTCCTCTCTTCCCCATATTCCAAATTCCTCTCGAAGATGCTAATTTGTAATAGGCATTAATAGAAACCAAGCAAGCAAGAAAAATTCTATTAAGAGCCTTTAGGTTCTTTCGTTCTGTCCTTTGCTCCATTTATTTGCAATTTATAGCCTATTTAATTCCAAAAAGGCTGTAAGGACACATATCTGGGGTTTTTTTTTCCGCCCCCTTAGTGTGTGTGTGTGCGCACACGTGTGTGTGTGTGTGACCGTATGTGAGGTGGGCCTTCTCTTTTTTTTTTTTAAAGATTTTTATTTATTTATTCGAGAGAGAGAGAATGAGAGAGAGAAAGCATATGAGAGGGGGGAGGGTCAGAGGGAGAAGCAGACTCCCCGCCGAGCAGGGAGCCCGATGCGGGACTCGATCCCGGGACTCCAGGATCATGACCTGAGCCGAAGGCAGTGGCTTAACCAACTGAGCCACCCAGGCGCCCCGTGAGGTGGGCCTTCTAATGTATCCTTGCCCTGGTTTGACCTTGGAGGGAGCAGGTGGTGAACTCCCCAAGTCTGGCAGATGTAGACCTTTCCTAATCTCTAGGGCAAATTTGTTCTTCAGTGTTTCTAGTATCAGTTTTTGATCAATCATTAATCAAAGTTGCAATAAAAAGATAATCTTCTCAGGACTGGGCTGTAAAGATCCTGGCCGAAACCTTAAATAAACCCTTCCGTGGAAGCCTCAAAGCGAAGAAAGAACGGTCTTATGTCTGGGGCTGCATTTGGAGGCGATGAAGTCGCCATCTCTAATCAGGGGGTACAGACATGAACTTCAGTCACCTGAGTGGCTGGGGCCTCTTGCTTCATTTTTCACTGCTCATGAAGCTGGCCAAGCCCCGGCTCCTAGACCAGGTGGCAAAGGTAGGGAAGGAGGCTGCCGCTGGGCCCAAATGTGGGGGCTTGGGGGCACATCCCTAGGATGTGACAGCTCTGGGGCCAGGCCAATGGCAGGGGAAGCAGCGCAGCCACCGTGGCCCGCCCACTAGCCCACATGGTGGAGGGAGCCCCTCTTGCCCCCTAGCTTCGTTCTTCCCTGCGCACTTAGAGCTCCGCAGGGCACCGTGGTGCCTGGCTTGGAGCAGGAGGCCCACTTCTCGTGGGAGGAAGAGAGGAAGCAGCTGCTCCTCCACAGGGCCCCGCCAGGGCCCAAGGCTGTGGGGCCCTCATTCCTCTTGCAGCTCCTCACAGTGGAGAGGGAGGATGTGCTCTTTGGGGCACGAGGTCACAGGTTCCTGGCAGGCTGCCGAAGTCAGATCTACGGGCTAGAATCAACAGGGATAATGTGAGGCCCAGCCCCAGGTCCAAGAAGCAAGGACAAGGCAGAGCATGGGGCCCTGGGCAAGTGCAGCCTGGACCACCAGACTCAGGGCTTCAGCAGCCGGCGGCTTTCACAGGTCTCGCAACAAGTGTGTGGAAGCTGAGAAGGGGGGAGAGGCACTTGCCGTTCTCTCCGACCCCTCCCAACACATGGCTGGTCCCACTCTCGTACCATGTTTTCAGGAACACAGAGGAAATGGGCATTTTCAGAGAAGTGTCACCCTGGAGGTGCAGGGGGTGGTGAAATCAGGTGTGAGAAATTATTCCAAGAACTGATGACCAGAACAGGAATAGACTTGTCCTGGGTAGTACAAAGGGAGGAAGCAGCATCAATGGGAACAGCTGAGAGATGCATGTGAGGAAGAGACTTCCCATGGGTGGAATGTGGTCTCCAAAGATAGACAGATAGATATACACACACACACTTTTTTTTTTTTTTTTTGAGAGAGAGAGAGAAAGGAAAGAGAGGAATAGAAAGGTACACACCTCAGTTTTAACAGTAGCTATCTCTAGCTGGTATGATTTAAATTTTTTCCCCTTGTGCTTACCAACAGTTTTTTTTTTTTTTTAAGGTTTTATTTATTTATTTGACACAGAGAGACACAGTGAGAGAGGGAACACAGCAGGGGGAGTGGGGGAGGGAGAAACAAGCTCTCCGAGGAGCAGGGAGCACGATGCGGGGCTCGATCCCAGGACCCTGAGATCATGACCTGAGCCGAAGGCAGACGCCCAACGACTGAGCCACCCAGGCGCCCCTTACCAACAGTTTCTAAAATGTTCATAATATACCCAAATTACTTTCTTTTAATGTGGTAAAACATACACACATAAAATTTACCATTTTAACCATTTTTTTTCTAAAAAGTTTTATTTAGGGGCACCTGGGTGGCTCAGTCATTAAGTGTCTGCCTTCAGCTCAGGTCATGATCCCAGGGTCCTGGGATCGGGCCCCACATCAGGCTCCCTGCTCCGCGGGAAGCCTGCTTCTCCCACTCCCCCTCCCCCTGCTTGTGTTCCTGCTCTCACTGTCTCTCTCTCTGTCAAATAAATAAATAAAATCTCTAACATAAATGAATGACTGAATGAATGAATGAATAAATAAATAAATGAATAAATAAATAAATAAATAAATAAAAAGTTTTATTTATTCAAATAATCTCTACACCCGTGGTGGGGCTTGAACTCATAATCCTGAGATTAAGTCACATGCTCCTCCAACTAAGCCAGCCAGGTGCCCCCATTTCAACCAGTGTCAAGTGTGCAATTTAATGGAGATAAGTACATTCACATTGTCATGTAGTCGTCACTACCATTCAGCTCCAATATTTTTTTGTCGTCCTCAACATAAACACCAAACTCATCAAACTAATTCCCTCTCCCCCTCCGACTACCAGGCGCTGACAGCCACCATTTCACTCTCTATTTCTAGGCATTTGACCACTCTAGCTACTCCCTATAAATGAGAGGCAATACAATATTTGTCCTTTTGTGTCCGGCTTATTTCACTTCTTAGCATGATGTTTTCAAGGTTTATCCATGCTGTACCATGTGAGAGAATTTCATTCCTTTTTAAGACTGAATAATATTCCATTTTGTGTATATACTACATTTTGTTTATCCAGTCATCTGTCAATGGACATTTGGATTGTTTTTCCTTTTTGGCTATTGTAAATAATGCTTATATGAACATGAGTGTAAAAACACCTCCGGGGGCGCCTGGGTGGCTCAGTTGGTTAAGCGACTGCCTTCAGCTCAGGTCATGATCCTGGAGTCCCGGGATCGAGTCCCGCATCGGGCTCCCTGCTCAGCAGGGAGTCTGCTTCTCCCTCTGACCCTCTCATGCTCTCTCTCTCTCTCTCTCATTCTCTCTCTCAAATAAATAAATAAAATCTTTAAAAAATAAAAAAAAAATAAAAACACCTCCGAGTTCCTGCTTTCAATTCTTTGGGTATATTTCTAGAATTGGACTTGCTGGATCATATGGAAATTCTATGTTTAATTTTTTAAAAATATTTTATTTATTTATTTGAGAGAGAGAGAAAGAGTGAGTGAGATAGTACAAGCAGGGGGAGTGGCAGGCAGAGGGAGAAGCAGGCTCCCCGCTGAGCAGGGAGCCGGACAGACGGACGAAGGGCTCGATCCTGGAACTCTGGGATCATGACTGAGCCGAAGGCAGACACAACCAGCGGAGTCACCCAGGTGCCCCTCTGTGTTTAATTTTTTTCAGGAAACACCATACCATTTTCCACAGCAACTACACCATTTTACATTCCCACCAGCAATGCACTGAGTTCTAATTTCTCCACACTTGCCCACACGCGTTATTTTCACACACCTAAAGGGTATGAAGTCATATCTCATTATGGTTTTGATTTGCACTTCCCTAATCCAAATTACTTATTTTTTAATCTAATTCTGTCTGAATCAAATCGTGAATCAAAGCCTTTGTCCTTTATTTCTTGATAATATGGACCTTTCTCTCTTATTCCCCTTGTCTGTATTTATTCTTTGCATTCTTTGTATTCTTTTAAAGTGTGGTAAAATACACGTAACATAAATTTTACCATCTTAACCGTTTGTAAGCATATCGTTCAGTATTCTTAAGTAAATTCACATTGTTATGACGTAATCCAAATTACTTTCATCATGATAAAAAGAAACAAAAGTCTATTTAAAAAAAAAAAAAAGAAAAAAGCAAGCAAGCAAGCAATGATTCTCAGCCCACGGAGACATTCACACACTTCAGCTCAGTCTTGGCGAGAGTTTACATTCATCAACTAAGTACCTGTGATGAGCGCTCAGGGCTCTGTGCTGGGCAGGGGACTCTGAGGGGAGTGTGATCTGGGTTCTGCCCTTGGATTTCATCCTCTGTGCGGAGCAGTTATAACCAAGGCTGTTCTGGGCCGAAAGGGCTACCCTGTCGGGCGATGCAAGTTGGGGTGGGTGGCACAGATGTGGTGACACGTGGGCTGAGGCCTTGAAGGACACGCGGGCATTTGCAGGTGCAGAGAGGACGTGGCCCATGCTGTCGGGCTATGGTAGCGCTTATCCCCACCGCCATTACATAAGGCCTTGTTAATACTTTGTCTTCCCTCCTCAGCTGGAAGCTTCGTGAGAGCAGGGCCAGGGGTCTTGTGTGTGAATCTCAGCACCGGCAGGGGTAAAATGAATACCTGCTGAGTAAGTCCTGAGGAGGAGGAGGAGAGAGGCGCTGTCTCTTTCCAGAGTCTCGGCTGCGAGAGGCAGACAACGTGGCGGACTGCATGGGGAAGGGGGGGGCGGAAGCATGACACAGACAGTGTTGGTGGGAGCACGTCAAACACTGCACCATGGCAGCCAGTGGAGTAGAGTGTGAAAGGGGAGAGGCTGGGATGCACGCTCAAGGGAAGTAGAGGGGTCTCTCTTTTTATGAGACTCAGAGGGCCAAAGACAGAACATGCCAGTTGTTGGCAAGGATGGGAAGCAACTGGAACCCTTGCACTGCTAGAGGGGCTTCTCCCCATTACCATCCCAGGCTTCAGATAGCACTCTGATCGCTGCTTGGTGCAGACTACCATTTGTGCCAATCAAGAGAACACCGAGATCTGTACTTCGACCACCAGACACGAGAGGTTCTATGTCCAGAGTAATTTCCAAGATGGGCCTGAATCCATGGAACATGGCACAACGGGGAGTCCAGAGCTGGTTCCGTGCTCACCAGTCTCCCAAAGGTCAACTTTGCCCATGTGCCTCCATCTCACGTCACACCGCTAGGGGACTTTAGTCAACAGAAGGTGGACCATGCTCTTTTCAAAGAACATGTGGACAGGCACTGACAAGGTTGTCCCCCTGCTTCCCAAGCCCTGGACACCATGGTGAATTCCATCAGGGTGTTGGGAGCCCCTCTGCCTAAGGGGCCTTTCTGCACACCTAGCCAGGCACCAGCATCCTAGTCCCCTGCTGGTGGTCCGACTCCGGACTCACTGCATAGAGCTCCTCACCTACTAGATGTGGGGCACATGTGCCAACAGGGAGCCCACAAAGGGCAGCTCTGCTTGACACCTGCACAGCTCCAGTCTGAGGGAAGGAAAATGCTGACTTGGTGTGTGGTCTGTATTTTTACTGCATCTTCCTTTTCAAGTCGGGGCTTGTTGTCACTGAGTTACCAAATGCCATTCTACCCACTGTTGGGGAGTGGAGACAGGTGCTCAGCAGTCCCCGGGGTGAGAGTGCAGTCCAGGGTGGGGGATGAGATGAACCCGATGATGCAGCCTGGACCCAGTACAAAGCAGTGTACAAACAGAAGCCCCACTGCATGGTCTCACTCTAAGTGCTGCACGAGCTCAGCAGGGTGAGGGGGCCCTGTAGGGGTGGGGTAGCCAGGGAAGGTCCCAGAGCAGGGCCCCCACGGTGGGGAGCAGAGGACAGAGGAGACCGTCACAGGTGAGAGAAACAACAACGGGGACCTCTATGCAAACATGCAGAACTCTAGACCTGGCCAGGCTTGGACCCACGTGGGAGAGCCTCACTGGCTGCCCTTTCACCCAGGAGAAAGGCCACAGATGGCAGGCCTCTCTCAGCCCCACCCAGGCCCCTGTCACACATGTTCCACTGTCCCCAGGCTGACCACAACCCCCACATGAGCTGTGTCCTGTTCGTGCTGGCCTAGAAACTGGGAAGTACCTGGCATGTGGCCCCTCCACTTCCTCCACATGATTGCCTAGGGCTCTGAGGGGATCAGCAAGGGATCATTTTTGTGGTCAGGAAATGTCTGTGGCAGCTGCGGACACCACAGGCCCTCTCTGGGCCCTTTGGAAGGGGAGCTACGTTCCCAGAGAGTTGCAACTGCCTAAACTCCAGCTCCAATCTCTGGCTTCTTCTAGGTAGGCCCATCTTGGTGTGGGGGGTGGAGGCTACCTTTCCCCAGGTCCATGAGGTTCCCTCAGATCCAAAATACTCCGAGTTCAAGGGCAGGACATTGAGCAACAGAGCAGCAGATTGTGGTTTAGTTCAATGGTTTTCAACCTTGGCTGCACATAAGAACCACCTAAGGAGCTTCTTAAAAATATTCGTGTCCAAATACTTCAACAGGCACTTTGCAAAGAGGGGATCTAACTGGCTAAGAAACATATGAAAAGGTGCTCAACTGTATTAGTCATCAGGGAAATGCAAATTAAAACCACACTGCCATACCATTACACACCCACCAGAATGGCTAACATGAAAAAGATGTCAAATACCAATCGCCAGCAAAGATGTGAAGCAACCAGCACTCTCACACGTTGCTGGAGGGGTGCAGATGGGTACGGCCACTTTGGGAGATCATTTGGCACAAGGTACGAAAGTTGAACGCATTCATATCCATACCTGCCCTGGCAATCCCACTTCTCAGTATGCACCCAACGGACATGCATACAAATGTGCTCCGAAAGACGCCACGGGAATGCTCATCGCAGTAGTAGTCATAACTACCCCAACCCGCCCCCCAAACCCCAAATACCCAAATACCCAGCAACCGTGATATCCACACGGTGGAATACTCTATAGCAATGAGAACGAACGGACTACGGCAACTATGAGCAGCAGCTTGCGTGAATCTCACACACACAATGTTGAGTAGAAGAAACCAGACACAAAACCCCAAATACCATATGATTCCCTTTATATAATATAAAGCTTGAAAACAGGCAAGACTCATTTCTACCTTTAGAAGTGAGAATGGTGGTTACCCTTCAGGGCACCAGGGGACGTTGGTGATGTTCTGCTTCTTGACCTGGACGCTGGTTACTTCGGGTAACCCGGGGTTCGCTGAGTGAAAATTCACTGAGATTTACACCTCAGGTTTGTGGTGGTGGTGGTGTTGCTTGTATGTGATCCTTCAATACACACTTAGGTTTTTGTTTTTGTTTTTTAACCCAGATCAATTCAGTTGGTATCTTTGGGGTGAGAGTGAGGGACAGGCATCAATATCTTTTTAATATCCTTGATGACGGCGGTGCCCCGCCAGGATCGAAAGCCACTGGTTTAATTTCTTGGGAGGAGGCGATCTGCTCTGGTCCGCTGCAGAAGGCACTTCGCAGCCTGGCGGGGTGAGATACCAGGGCGGGAAGAGGTCCATCTTGGCTGAGGTGAGCAAGCCTTGTGCACGGGCAGGGGAAGTGCTGAGCACGCTGTTGTAATGTGCTTCTTCCCTGGTGGTGTCTGATGAAAGCTGGTTGCATCAGTCCATAATGGTGTGAAATGACAGCAAGGTGGACCCCAGCCCCGCCCCAGGCAAGTGGCTTGTTGGCACAGCTGCCGCGGGGCCGTTTGTAGAGAGGTGGCAGCTGGGCTTCCCCAGGATACCACCCAGGCCGGAGGCACTGCTGAGGATGTGACAACTGGGGAGAGGGTGTTGTAGGCCCCACGGATGTCTGTGTTTGTGGGTAACAGTCAACTCTGGGCTCCAGATGACACCTCAACTCCCTGGCCTCTGGGTCCAGATTAGGAACTTGCAACATCTTGCTGAGGATGGCAATGTGCTGGGTTCAAGTGCCCAGGCTGAGAATGTTCCTTCCTCTCTTTGTGGTTAGAGGCAGCCACCCCAGCAATGGCCACCGCCGGCGTACTCTGGCCCACAACAGGCAGCTTGGATGGGAAAAGACAAGACACGGGTTTACATGCTACCCAGGAGCTCTGCCCTCCCGGGCCTCATCCCCCATGTGCACAGACCATGAACCTGCTGCTGTGGGAAGGACTCTGCTTCCCTTAGAAGCTTCCCCCAGCCCTTCAGGGCCCTCCACTATCCAGCCACGGGCTGCCCCTTGTGTCCATGTCCCTACATGTCTGCCTCACGGCATCATGTCTGCAGAGCAGGAGTGAACAGGAAGGGGCCTGGGGCCTCTTGCAACTCTGCTGGGTGGGACGCTGGGGGGGGGCCTTGGCTGAGCTCCCTTGGCCGAGGGACACAGAGTAGCGTGGGCTGGAAGAGGACAAGCTAAACTGATAAAGGCTACATCACTGGAAGGTAGCCAGGTTAGAAACAAATCTGTCTTCAACTGTCTAGGCCCCATTCCCCAAACTAAAAAAAAAAAAAAAATTCCGAGGAGTGAAAGAAGCATGAATAAGGAAGCCAGGGTGAAAAGACAGGAGTGTCTCTCCACCGAAGCTGTCACTCTCCACTTCTCTGGCTCTCGTCTGCCCCCTGGGCAATGGGGGTGATGCCCCAGGCCTTCCCTCCCTGCCCAGGAGGGCTGAGGGTTTGTGGCTCTGCCGGAGTGGCCCGTGGGACACTGTGCCCAGGGCTGTGTCCATGCTGCCACTGGCTGGGGCCTCGGCGCCCATGTGCCATCTCACCTCCCTCCTCTGTGAAACGCCAGGCGGCTCGCCCTGCCAGCCAGAGAGCCGCTACCCCTTCCTGTTGTCTCCTTGACAAAGCACTGATGAAATGTTTCCTTTTCACGCTTCAGGAAATGGGTGGCCAAGAAGAGTCCTTGATTCTGCTTTTTCCCTAGAGGTACGCGTGCTTCAAAGGGCTGCACAAATTAAACCAAAACTGAGATCTCACTAGGCCGGGAGAGCGAGGAGGCAAGAGAAGCCATCGAGTGTTCCCAGCAGGGGAGTCGTGCAGGCCAATCTTGGAGGTGTCTGGAGGACAGCTGGGCTTCGGGCGCTCCTCCTGGGCGTGAGATGTGATCAGGGCCTAGGCTGTGGGCCTCATCTAGGGAACAAGCACACGATACTCCTCAGAGCAAAAGCATCAAGGAGGCCCCTGAGCTGGAAACACACAGGCGTAGTGGGTTTGACCTAAGGGACTCCTAATGTCAGATCTAGGGGAATCCCACCCAGACATGGCCTGGATGTCCCCCAAACCTACACTTCACCTTAAAGACCCAAGAAGGATCTGTTGTTCAGGAAGGTATTTCTTCATTTTCTGAAACTGTGGATGTTTTCTGGTCAGTCATATGATTTCTGAAAGTCATTATATACTCTGTCTCCTGGTTTCCTTTTATTGACAGGCTTATTTTCCTCCTCAAAACACCAGTAAGTAATATTCCCCCATATGGAGAAGTCACTAATCCAGTACCTTCTATCTTGCATTATAGTTAAAAACTCGGAAGTGAATTTTTTAAAAGCCCCCGTGTAGTCCAGAGATGTCACAAAGCTCATACAAAGAACTGGGAGGGTTTCTCTCAGGGACTATTCTTGTTTTAGATGCAAATGAGAAAAAGTTTCTGTATCGTCAGAGTCCCAGTGGGAAACAGATGCATGCTGCACAAGTAACCGAGGAGAGCTCAAGGAAGGACTGTGTACAGGGTGAGCAACACGAAGGGAAAGGACAAGGGCAAGAGAAGCCCTCTGAGCCAGCAACATGGGGGAGCTGGTACCCCCAGCCTGAAGGGAGGAAGGCAAGGGAGAGGTTAGAGCAACCTACGCAGGGCTGGAGGAGAGGGCTGCTGTAGGGCTTGTGGCTTTAGGGTGAAGAACACAGACCCTGCTGACCCGAGGCGTAGCAAGAGAGGGAACTAGGGGGATAAAGCACCCTAAAGCACCCCGCCATTATTCTCCAATCTGCTGAAGGGGTCTTCCGTTGGCCAAGCCCAACTGGAAGCAAGACGCCATGGAGCCTGGTTGATGCAATCCATGAACGTCAAATGTGGGAAGGAGTGAGGAAGGGTAGGAGATGGGTGGGGACAGGGCAGTGGCGGGGATACCCTGCACAGTCGTCTGGTTTAGTCACTTCAGGAGGAGTAGATTGGAAGTTAATGTGCTGTAATGTGGCACCGTCCCCACAAATGAATGGGACGAGAGGCGGCCCGAGACAGAGACGACCACGAGGAAAGGCTTACGGGGTTTTGCTCTACTTAGCTTCATAATTCCAAGGTAAACATGTACACTCATAAAGATGACTCTGAATTGCCAGCCAAGGGTTAAATGCAGCCACTGCACTCCTTAACAGAGCTTTAACTGGGCAGGGAAGATCATAACACACTTGAGAGATGTGCCTCCTTCCGAAAGAAGCACAACAGGGCTTCTAGTTAAAGACTTCAGGTCACTCACATGTCCCCGTCTTCTTTCTCTCCTGAAGTGCCACTGAAATGCCAGTCAGGAAATAAAATGGTATACTGGGGAGAGGGGTGAAACAGGTGATGGGGATTAAGGAGGGCACTTGTGATGAGCACAGAGTGACTTATGGAAGTGTTGAGTCACTATATTGTACACCTGAAACTAATATCACACCGTATGTTACCTGACTGGAATTTAAATAAAAACTTAAAAAATAAATAACAAATTAAAAAAGAAAGAAAAAAGGAAGAAAACGGTATCAACCCTCAAGAGCAAAGAGAATGGTGAAGGAGACACGGGTGGATGAGATTTGAGTAGACTCCAGGAAGCTGGAAAGCAGATGGAGGAATGATGGCTGCCATGGAGAAAGCTAGTCTCCTAGGGCCTGCGGACGGGGATGCTGACAGGAGGCCAGCCCCTTCACCCCTGGGACCCTGGAGGAGCTCAGACCTCAGGGAAATTTGGGATTATGATGGTGGGGGTCAGGCATAGGAGGCAGTGGGGTAAGGAATCAGGGAAATCCTTCTCGGACCCACCCCACGCTCTGCCCCACGAAGCACAAGACTAAAGATCCTGAACAGGAGAGATGGAGGCAGAAGAGACGGCGGATGAATGCAAGGATGCAAATGGGGGACGAGGGCAAAGTCTGAAGACTGAACAGTGAGCTTCAAGGTCTCCATGCCTCACACCCCACCCTGCCCCAGGCATATATCACCCTGTTCTGGAGTGTGGGGAATTTAAAACATGGCTGCAAATTTTTTGGACACATCTTCCATTGAGAAGTGGGTGTCGGTCTCCTTCCCTGACGGTGGGTGGGCCTTGTGACTACAGTGGTAAGTGATGCCATGTGACTTCCAAGACCAGGCCATAAAAGACCATGCAGGGCCCATATTGCTGGCTGGAGCATTCACACTGGAGCTCTGAGCTACCACATCAGAGATCCAACTACCGGGCTGGATGCTAGAGACGCCGTGTGCCGTCTCTCCGGTCACCAGTCCCAGCTGAGCCCCGGCTTCCGGCTATCCCTGCCAAGTGAAGAACCATCTGGGAAGTGGATCCTTCAGCTCCAGCTGGTCCAAATCCCAGCCACTTGAGCCTTTGGTCATTTCCGTCACCCCAACCTGGGCTCCAGACATTGTGGAGCTGTGCCTTTTCTGAATTCCTGACTTGTAGAATAATAAAATGGCTGTTGTTTACGCTGCTAAGTTCTGGGGTGGTTTGTTATGCAGTAATAAGTAATGGGAACAAGGAGTGAGAATGCTTCTCTTGAGAAGGGGAATGGCTTAAGTAGTGGTTCTCAATGGGGTGATCTTGCCCCCCCAGGGGACATTTGGCAATGTTTATACACATTTTTGGTTATCACAAGTCTAGGAAAGGCATCTGGAGGTTCAGTGATGCTGCTAAGCATTCTACCATGCACAAGAGCCCCTGACAACAAGCAATTATCTGTACTAAAATATCAGTAGCACCAAGGTTGAGAAACCTAGCTCTAGAGAACAGAGTCTGACATTTAGAGGCTTGTTAACGAAAAGACTGGCTTGCTCCCTGTAGCAAAACCCCAGCTGATATGCTGTCCCCAAACATACAGTTTAATTCAGGTTTTTATTGCTTCATTCATAAGTATCAACAGACAGCCAGGATATTTGGCACTCGAGAAAAGCCTCCAACATGAAAGAGAGAAAACAAACATGCAAAAGGCAGCTAGGTGGAAACAAAGATAATAAAAGAGAATAGAAGAATATTAAAACAAAACAAATAGAAGAAAAATAAACAATGCCTATTCAGAAAGGTAAGAGGGCAAGGGTATATCGATAAAACAAGAATATGGTCCTATGAAAAAAGGCATGGAAGACAAGAATGAATAATTGTACATTAAAAATATGAAAGCCAAAATTAAAACAACACCAGCAGCAGGGTTGGAGGATAAAGTCAAGTCAAGTTGCCCAAGAAAGGAGACCCAAGGGCAAAGGGCAGGGAAATAGAGAAAATACAAGAAAATCAGAACGAGTAAATCCAGTAGGTCCAACGGGTAAAATAAAGGGGAGAAAATTATCAAAGATGCAAAATTTTTTTCCTCCAGTGCTCAAGGACACACAACACACTACTTAGCTCAGCAGTGAAGAATACCTCTACATTCACTACTGGGTTATATTCTTACTGGGAAATGGGGGGGGGAGAACTGGAAGTGGCTTTGTAAGAAAGCTCAATTCTTGTCTCCCCCAAGAAGTGAACAGATGTCTAAAATTGGTAAATCAAGAAATAACAATATAAGCAGAAATAGAAACTAATGAAAGAGTTGAAAGAAGAGGCTACCTCCAGAGAGAGCGGGACTGAGGAAGCTAAGGGAGGGGGTTTTTATTATGAGCCTCTTGTACTGTTGATATAGAAACCATATGCAGGCATTATTTTGATCAATGTGATAAAACAGAAATTAATTTAAAATGAGTACAGTTAAAAATTGCAATGCAGGGCACCTGGGTGGCTCAGATGGTTAAGCGTCTGCCTTCGGCTCAGGTCATGATCCCAGGGTCCTGGGATCGAGTCCCACATCAGGCTCCCTGCTCCTTGGGAGCCTGCTTCTCCCTCTGCCTCTCTCTCTCTGTCTCTCATGAATAAATAAATAAAATCTTTAAAAAAAAAATTGCAATGCAATGGGATTAAGTTTGATTATTTGGAGAAGTCACTTGCATGGATGAGCCATGCCCCAAGAATGCTCAATAAATTGGCACCCCGTTAACATGGGGGAGTTTCTCCCAACCTCATTGGCCAGGGAAGGCAGTTGGTGCATGGGGTGGGGGCGGGGCCGGAGCTGGCAGAGCAACCCCAGAGCGGTCACTGGCTCCCTTTCCCAGCTGGCTGTATTGGCTTGGGAGACCCTGCTCTTGAGTGTGGATCCGGCCAGGGAGCCAAAGAAGAGAGGAGCTGGTCATCCTTTGAGGAACTGAGGGATTCACTAGGACTTCCTGCCTCTCCTACTCTGGGCCTGGACAAGATGCTGGGTTTCTGAAGGCCCAGGGCCCCTCCGCTGATGTGCTCAGCGGCCAGAGGGGGCTGCACACACTCATCCTCATCTCCCAGGACAGATGGGCCTTGAGTCACCATGTCTCCTGCCAGGAGCTCCCCAGGAGGGGCCAGAGTGGGGAACATGCCTGTAGGGGCTTGAGCCTTACCTTCCAGTTCTTTCCTTCACCCACTGCCCTTCCTCTTCCCCTCCTTCCTGCCTCCCCCCATCCTCCCCTGCCCTGGGGGCTGCACAGTTGGTTTGCCTGCCAAATGCCCGGCAGGTTTTTTTTTTTTTTCTTTTAACCTTTTCAATTGTTACTTCCTTTTAAAAATTACATCATGATGAAAATAAGTAACATGTATTCCTTGTAGAAAAATAAGAAAATTTTGAAAATCACCCACCATTCTACCAGCCAAATAAAACCACTACTTGACTAGGAATTTCTAGAATGTGTCCAGGCTTATACACAAGTAGAAATACTACTGGTTCGCACCTCATCTGGGCACCCATCTGCTGAGCACTCAACACAGGCGGGACCCTGTGCCCAGGCCTTTAGATGTGTTAATGCCTACCAATTCTTGCAACTCTGCGAGACTTGTGTTATTATGCCCATTTTACTGGAAAGAAGTAGGAGCCTAGGGAGATCTCACTTGCCTGACTCTCACACGGGTTAAGAGACTGACCTGGATTTCAACCCTCCAGCCTGTGTCCCAAGCCACTTGCTTTGCATGTTTGCTGAGCTTTCTACATTTCTTTTTCCCTTTTTTTCTTTAACTTAGCAATATATGCAAACATCTTTCTTGCCTGTAAGTATACACCTAGGTCATTCTGCTGTATGACATGCCCTTGTGTGGATGTGCCAGATTTTAAGGGACCAATTCCTTTTTCTTGGGCTTTCCACTGTTTTCTTTTTTCTTTTCTTTTCTTTCTTCCTTCCTTCCTTTCTTTCTTTCCCTTCCTTCTTTCCTTTTCTTTCTTTCTTTTTTTTGTATTATAAAACAATGCAGTGACAAATTATCTTTGTACACATATCTTTGCACAACCGTGATTATTTTCCTAGGATAAATTCCAGAAAGTGGAATTGCTTGGTCCAAGGCTGGACACATTTTTAACACTGCCTCTTTTCAAATTACGTCAGCAGTACACATAGCTACATAATTCCCCACATCCATTATTTACTGAGTGTTTTCACTCTCCAAAATCTGGACTGTGATTTAACACAGAATCAGAGAATCCCTATGCAGGAAACATCCTGTATTTCTCTAGATCTAGACCCAAACCATCCTTGCTTTAAAAAAGAAAAAATGCCCAGGACACCCTGACTTCAGCAGGTCTGGCAGAAGAGCAAGGGGTGAAGGAGAGAGGCCTGGAGGGAAGTCGGGAATGCAGAGCAGGAGGGCCAGGCTATGGGCACAGCCAACTGGCTTGGGAGAGGTTGCCCTGTTTTCCCAAAGGAAGCACAGTCTTCTTGGGTCTAAAGACCCTGCAGCCACCGCTGATGATCCACTGCTGAATACTGAGCTGTCCTCACTGTCCCAGTGCCCACACTCTGTCCAGGAAGTCAAGACGAGTCCCCTGGACCTTCACTTCATCCAGGTGCCAACCCTTTCAACACCCTGGTCTTCCTTGAATACCTTTCAAGGCCTTGTAAGTTGGGAAGTCCCAAACTAGACACAGTCTTATTGTTCTCTTACCTTGATGCTGTCTTCCTCCAACAGGCTGTAAATTTTGGCACCTGGAGAAGAAAAGGAAAGTAAGTGATTGAGACAGAGCCCTGAGGGCAGGCCTTGGGGCAAAAAAAAGGCCTGGATGGAAGTTAAGTGGGGACCCTCTCATCTGTGGTGAGTTCTTCAGAAGCCACCGAGGTGTGAGTTGGTGGCATGCTGGCCCATGTCAGATGCGGGCACTATGACTTCCACACACGGACATTCTCCATGGGGGCATTTCTTTCTCACTCGGTCTATTAATGCTCCTATGCTGGCAGTAACCCCAGGGCTCTTTCCACCATGTCTCAAGGTCTTTTTTTTTTTTTTAAGATTTTATTTATTTATTGAGAGAGAGAGAGTACAAGCAGGGAGAGTGGAAGAGGGAGAAGCAGGCTCCCCACAGAGCAGGGAGCCTGATGTGGGGCTCGATCCCAGGACCCCGGGATCATGACCTGAGCCGAAGGCAGACGCTTAACTGACTGAGCCACCCAGGTGCCCCCATGTCTCAAGGTCTTTTATAAACAGTAGATCACCCTTTCATGTATTTTCAGTCATAGAGCCATTCACCAGGTATTTACTGAACACCAACTACATGCCAGGCACTGTCCACAGGCTCTGGAGATACAGCAGTAGACAAAAGAGACAAAAACCCTGCCCTCATGGAGCTTGCATTCTACAAGGGGAGACCAACAATCAGAGAAAGAAAAACATACAATATATAGGAGTCAGAAGAGGAAAGTGTTCTGGAGGAAGAAACAAACAGGAGACAGGGGAAGGGAGTGTTGGAGCAGGTGGGCAGGAGTACCGAAATTCTAAATAGTATAGCCAGGGAAAGAGAATTATGAACAAAGACCTGAAAGAAATGAGGGCGTGAACCCTGACATTTAATGGGGAAGAAACTTTCCAGGTGGAGGGAACAGCATGTGCAAAGTCCCAGAGGTGAGAGAGGCTGCCTGACGGGGTAAAGATCATTGGGGAGGGTGGTGTGGCCAGAGCAGAGTGAGGGAAGGGGACGTAAGAGAGGGGATGAGAGAGGCAGTGAGGTTCTGAGCATGCATGGCACCAAAAGAAGACCCTTGTATGAACTTGAGCTTTGACTCAGATGGAAGCCACTAGAGAGTTTTACACAGAAAAGTGGTATGATGTGACTCACATCTTTTTTTTTTTTTAAAGATTTTATTTATTTATTTGACAGAGAGAGACACAGTGAGAGAGGGAACACAAGCAGGGGAGTGGGAGAGGGAGAAGCAGGTCTCCTGCCGAGCAGGGAGCCCGATGCGGGGCTCGATCCCAGGACCCTGAGATCATGACCTGAGCCGAAGGCAGACGCTTAACGACTGAGCCACCCAGGCGCCCCTGATGTGACTCACATCTTAACAATATCACTCTATGGGCGCCCGGGTGGCTCAGCTGGTTAAGCATCTGACTCTTGATTTCGGCTCAGGTCATGATCTCAGGGTCGTGAGATCCATCCCTGTGTCAGGTTCCACGCTGGGCATGGAGCCTGCTTAAGATTCTCCCTCTCCCTCTGCCCCTCCCCCACCTCTTAAAAAAAAAACAGTATCACTCAGGACGCTTTGTTGAGAATAAATTGGGGAGCACAGGTAGAACCAGTTAGGAGGCTACTGCAGAAATTCTGGCAAGAGATGACAGTGGCTTGGACTAGTGAGGCAGCACGGAGGTATTAATATATGGTCAGATTCTAGAAAGTAGAGCCAACAGGATTCACTGATAGATTAGAAGTGGATTTGAAATAAAGAATTCAAACAGGACTCTGAGATTTTTGGCTTGAGCCAATAGGAGACTAGAATTGCCACTATCTGGCTTGTATTATCTCCATGCTGATGGAGCACGTTTGGGGGGAAGATAAGGAACTTACTTTTGGACATGTTAAGTAGGAGATGCCTTTTAGACACTCAGCTGGAGAGGCCTGTAGGCAGGTGGGTATATGAGTTCAGGGGAGAGGTCCAGGCTAGACATGAAGATTCGCAAGTGCTCAGCATGTAGCTCTTTAAAGCAATGACAAGGGATGAGGTCACCAAGGGGGTGACTGTCAATAGGGAAACTGCCTAAGGACTGAGAGACAGTAAAGGAGACTGAGAAGGAGTAGCAAGTACAACAGGAGGGAAACCAGGAGAAAGGGTTTCAAGGAGGATGGAGCAATCCACTGTGATAGGTCAAGTCGCGTGAGGACACAGAATTAATCACCGAATTTGGCATCTTAGAGTCCCAGGTGATCTTGGTCAAGGGCAGATTCAGTGGAAGGGTTGGGGTGACAACCTGACTGCAACAGGTTCAAAAGAGAAGAGCTGAAGGCATCAGCCTGGAGGCAGAGTGAGCCCTGGGAGCGAAGCGGGAAGGGATGATCAGATTAACTGCTTCTACCTGCACTTCCCTCCTGTATAAAACGTGGCGCACCAAGCTGACATCTCCACAGCCCGCGTCAGTGGCAGCCGTGGTTACCAAGCCGGACCTGGGTCTGCAGGTTGCTGAGCTTCAGCCAGCGTCTGGCCCCGTGAGCCAGCTATCTGCCCGTTTCTAGACTTCCATGAAGGAGTTCCCATTTTCTCACTGGCCCCTGTCGCTTTAGGATCAATGCCCAGAGCTTGGGGCAGCTGAGTATGTCCTCTGCTGCTTGCAGACCAAGATCTCACTCGGGCCCCTTCTCCCGATGGGAAGTCAGAGGGAACAGGATAGGCAATGGAGCCTGCCTCGTGGAGGAGGTGATCGCCGAGAGACAGATGCTGACAAAGGAAGCGAAGACGAGGAGATGGGGTGGGAGGGGCCTCCTTCTGCCAGGCTGTGGGGTCAGGTGGGCTGTCTGGGAGCCGGTGCCCGGGCTAGTTCTCCACACGCCGGCCCCTGCCCCATCACTCTCGGGCTTCCAAGTCTCCCAGAGCTGGCCGGGGCCTGCGGTCATCTAAGTACAGTGCCAAAAGGACACATTCTCTTCCTCTTCTCTCTTTAATATATACCGTGGGATTTTCTCCGTGATTACAAGAAACATGCATTTTCACTGAAGGAATTGGAAAATATTGAAAAGAGGAGGAAAAAAAAATCATTTACAATTCTACTACCCAGAGGCGACTACTGCTCACACTTGGTATGCATCCTTGTAGACATTTTTCTATGCATATATACACAGAGTTTTTAAAAATGAGATCGGGTTGGGGCGCCTGGGTGGCTCAGTCAGTTGAGCGTCGACTCTTGATTTCAGCTCAGGTCATGATCTCGGGGTCAAGATCCAGCGTCAGTGGGGTTGGAGTCGAGTGGGGCTCTGCCCTCAGTGCGGAGTCTGCTTCTCTCCCTCTACCCCTCCCCACACTCACATGCACGCTCTCGCTCTCTCTCTCTCTCACTCTCTCAAATAAATATATCTTGAAAAAAACGAGATTGGGTTGTCCATTCTGTTCTGTGTACACTGTTTTAGTCATGAATTTTGACTGAACCTATCATAAGCACTCTTCTGATGCCATTTAATTTTCTTCCACATGATGATTTTAATGACCGCACAGTATTCTACTGAATGCATACTTTTACCATACTTTATTTAAACCCCAAACATTGGCCATTTAGATTGTTTCCAAGGGACTGCCACTAGGAGTAAATGCAATAATAAACAATCCTGCATCTTTTCTTCTTAGTGGGGTAGGTTTGCAAATCCCTGATTGTTTTCTTGGGGTCGAGGAAACCATCGCTGCCCAGTGGGAGTGTCTTGGGTCTCATGGCATCAAGAAGCAGTCTGAAGCTGAGGACAGAGGAAGAGCAGAGCTGAGCCTTGTACCAAGGAGCCGGAGTTCACTCAGATGCCAGAGGCTGATTTTATCCTTAGATATACCCTGGTCCTGAGTTTTCCTCCCTTAAGGACCTAAACAATAGGAAAACAATAGGCCCCTCTCTTAAACCCAGTGAAATCCAAAGGGATTCCCCACCTGAGCCAGGAAGAGGGCATCTCCCTCTGACAGGAGCATAAAGAGCACCTCCATCTTCCCTTGAAATCTCCCTGGGGAAGCTCCCCCTTTCCATCCCTTCCTGGGGAAAATATCCAAGTGGTCAGGCATTCAGCCTTTTGGGGGGCAGGGCTGCCAGGGAGGGTTGGGGACACAGAGGGTTCTACAGAAATAGCAACTCCTCTCCTCTCTCTGACCCAGCCTTGCTCCAGAATCCCCGAATTCCCCAGAAGGGCTGGCAGGGGCAATCTGTGCCCCACATGAGAGGGAGTGTCCTGGGGAGCAGGGAGTTCTGGGGTGAGGTGGGAAAAGCACAAGCCCAGGAGGCCACCAGACCTGGGTTTGAGTCCCAGCTCTGGCACATTCCAGTCCCATTTTGGGCAAGTGAATTCACCTATGGAATGCAAGCTCCAGAAGCAGGGAACTTGGGTCTGTTCTGTGTACTGTTATATCTGCAACACTTAACATGTTACTACATGCTCAATTAATACTATGCCAAGGCAGTGCATGATCCTTTCTGACCCTCAGTTTGCTTATCTATAAAATGGGGATGATTAAACCTATCTCATAGGCTCGTTGTGAGGACTAAAGAAAACATGGGTAAAATATTTTTATTTATTTATTTTTTTAATTTTTTAAAATTTATTTATTCATGAAAGTCAGAGAGAGAGAGAGAGAGAGAGAGGCAGAGGCAGAGGGAGAGAAGCAGGCTCCCCGCCTAGCAGGGAGCCCGATGCGGGACTCGATCCCAGGACCCTGGGATCATGACCTGAGCCGAAGGCAGACGCTTAACCATCTGAGCCACCCAGGCGCCCCATGGGTAAAATATTTAACATAGATAGTGTCTGGTGTTCAACAAGCACCAGTCCAAAGCCCTGGAAAGTTGCTTCCATGCTCCCAACCCCATGGCAGCTCTACAGATTCCCATTATTAGATAGAACTCGTTTGCCTCCACTCTGCTCACTATTTGCACCCCAAACAAGCCTCCTGGCTGGTACAGATCATACAGTGTGTGTGCTTGTCCACCTCCCTTGTTAGGTTTCAAGGCAGTTTAAGGACAAGAATTTTGCTTCTGTATCCTCTGTACCTCTGAACAATACTATGAAGTAAGCAAGGTCATTATCACCATTCTACAGATTTATCAAGGAAGCTGAGGTTCAGAAAGGTTAGGTGCTTTGCCCTAGTCACAGACCAAGGGAGTCGCAGAGCAAGATCTAAATCTGCTTCCCATTTCTGGGTCCCTGCTTTCTTGTAGGTGATTCTCTTGCAAATGGCATTGGCGGAGGGGGCGTAGGGTGAGGAGGAAGCAAGCCAGTTTCCCTGTCCCTGAGGGAAAAGGGAGGTAGGATTTCAAGAAAAAGGACGTCCTCAGGAAGTCAGCAGGGCACTGAGAGTCACCTGAGCCCCATTTCATCTTCCTGTGGATAATCCTGTATGTAGCAGCTGTAATCCCCAGAGACCTGAGATTTGACTGGTCTGGGGCAGATTGATGCAAAGGCAGAGGTCCCTGGGCTCCCTTTGTCAATGTGGAGCCCAGCCAGCAAGGGGACTTGGGTTTCCCCAGCCCAGAGTGGATGGTCATGGCCCAAGCATCACGGGGAGTGGCTGGAGGGCACCTGCTCAGAACTGCCCTATCCCCAGGTATGGGGCAGGAAGGGCTTCCCACCAAACCAAAAGCATCTTGATTTACTCATCTCTGTGACCCCAGGATCCTGCTGAATTGTGACAGCCCCCAGCTTCCAGCGCTGGGGAGTGAGGGTGAGGAGGCAGCTAGACCTAGTCCAGGGATGTGAAGGGAGGGAACAAGAGACCAGGAAGGAGGGTTTTTAAAGATTTTATTTATTTATTTGAGAGAGAGAGTGTGAGCACACATGGGGGGGGGAGGGGCAGAGGGAGAGGGAGAAGCAGAGTCCCCGCTGAGCAGGGAGCTGGACATGGGGCTCAATCCCAAGATCCCAAGATCATGACCTGAGCTGAAGGCAAATGCTTAACTGACTGGGCCACCCAGGCGCCCCTGGGAAGAAGGGTTTTTAATGACCAGGAATGGCCTCTGTCTCCCTCCCTGCTATTAAATTGTGTGTTTCTGGAGGGCAGGTCTATGGCTGATTCATCTCTGTCTCTACCACACCCAGGAAATTTCTTGGCAGAGAGTTGGTACTCAGCGTAGCTTATTGGAAGCCAGTACCCAGGACGACAGATGGCATCTGCTTTCTGTACCTGGGTCATCCAGGGAAGGGCCTGTCTTGCTTGTCTGGTGTCCTGACCAGGACAATCCTGGGGAGGGGCAGGGACTCTTCCCCTGAGGCACTCAGAGTTGACCCCCTCCCCAAGCCCCACCCAAGTGACTATCTCTCCGTTCTTTAGCCAAGGAGAGACCTTTTGGGAGAAACCTCCAGGATCCACGTGTCTCTCTGGTGATAGAAATGGACTGAGTGTGCGATGTTAACACCTTTGTCCCTGGGAACCTGGGAGGGCTGAGGGCCACGAGAAAGAAAAATCTAGAGCAATTATCTCTTAATATTGAGAGTAAAACTGCTGCATTTGCCTGAATGGTCAGATGAGCAGTTTCTTTTTCCACCTGCCATCCCCCCAGCATGCATGTACTGCATGGCTACGTATAATCTTGATTTTGCACATTTAAAGTGACACCTTTTTACATCCAGATGGCCAAGAGACACCTGAAAAGATGCTTAACATCACTCATCATCAGGGAAATGCAAATCAAAACTACAATGAGATACCATCTCATACCTGTCAGAATGACTAAAATCAACAACACAAGAAACAAGTGTTGGTGAGGATGTGGAGAAAGGGGAACCCTCCTGTGGTGTTGGTGGGAATGCAACCGGGTGCAGCCACTGTGGTTCTTCCAAAAGTTAAAAATAGAATTATCCTATGATCCAGTAATCGCACTAGCGAGTATTTACCCCCAAAATACCAAAACACTAATTCGAAGGAATACATGCACCCCTATGTTTATAGCAGCATTATTGACAATAGCCAAATTTTAAAAGATGAATGTAATCCCCAGAGACCTGAGATTTGACTGGTCTGGGGCAGATTCTTTATCCAAAGAAGATGTGGTATATATATATATATATACACACACACACACACACCATGGAATATTATTCAGCCATAAAAAAAGAATGAAATCTGCCATTTGCAGCATCATGGATGGAGCTAGAGAGTATAATGCTAAGTGAAATAGACCAGAGACAGACAATTACCATATGATTTCACTCATATGTGGAATTTAAGAAACAAAACGAATGAGCAAAGGAAAAACGAAAAGAGAGAGAGAAACATGGGCGCCTGGGTGGCTCAGCTGGTTAAGCGTCTGCCTTCGGCTAAGATCATGATCCCAGGGTCCTGAGATCAAGCCCTGCATCCGGCTCCCTGCTCAGCGGGAGGCCTGCTTCTCCCTCTCCCACTCCCACTGCTTGTGTTCCCTCTCTCGCTGTGTCTCTCTCTGTCAAATAAATAAATAAATAAAATCTTTAACAACAACAAAAAACTTAGAGAACAAACTGATGGTGACCAGAGGGGAAGTGGGTGGGGGGATGGGTGAGATGGGTGACGGGGTTAAGGAGCGCACTTGTTGGAATTGTTGAATCGCTATATTGTACACCTGAAACTGATATAATACTGTATGTTAACTATCCTGGAATTAAATTTAAAAAATTACATTTAGAAAAAATTGAAAATAAAATGATGCCTTTTTAAAATCCTTGTTTGCCCACCAGTGTAAATGGAGTCTCCCTCTGTAGATGTGGTTCGTGCCGAGCTTATCTCTACAAGGCCAAAAGCAGTACGCATTTATCACCTGCATATCTGTATAGCTTTAAGCTTCAGGCTGAGGGTACCAAGATCATGGGGTAGGGACGTCCCAGAGAACAGCCATTACTCATGTCCATCCATGGGGCCTTAAATTAAGTCTGTAGAATTATGTCTAAATTCCTCAGACAGCCTCCAGGTCACGGTCCACTTCCCCGGTCCACACTCCCCCTCTCATCTTGCGGTTGGCTTACCTCACACCGCGGCTGTGAGCTGCAACTGGGTGAACTAGCGGACTTTGGCTTAAGCCAGTGGTTCTCAAAGTGGGCCTTCTAGACCAGGAGCATCAACATCACCCGGGACTTGTTAGAAATGCAAACTCTCAGGCCCTACCCCACACCTGCTCAGTCAGAACCTCTGGGGTGGGGCCCAGCCATCTGTGTTTTCAGAAGGCCTCCAGGCAATTCGGCCGCGCTCTAAGGCTCCGGAACCACCCGGTTATGCGGCTCCCTGAGCCTGGGCTGCCCTTCTCAGGCCTCTTCTGCCTGTTGTCCTCTCAGCACCATACTATCCCTTTCGGGAAGCCCTCCTAGTCCCCTGTGCACCTGTGAGTGTCTCTTCCCAGAAACACAGCCTCTCCCCCTCTCCCCTCCCCATCTGGTGACAAGGCTTCATTTCTGCTCCTCTTCACAGCGCACAGGTTCTGCTTCGTTGTTCAGTGGAGCCGTGAGCGTTTGCTAGCTGCCTCCCAGACGGACTCCACGCTAACGCAGACACCCACGTTGCTCCGAAGGCACCTTCAGCAGTAAGGGCCTCCCTTCGCTCACCGTCCACAAGCATCAGCTGAGGGCCTGCGTATGGGGCAGAGGCTGTGCCAGGCCCTGAGGATTCCAGGGCGAGAGGTGTGGTCCCATCCTCCAGGAGCACAGAATCGTATAATTTTCCTGGTGTATTCCACAGCACGGATATGACGCAATTTACTTATCCATTCTATTACGAGTGGACATTTGGGTTGCTTCCAGTTTGGGACTTCTGTGAATAAAAATACCACAAACATGGGTGGACATATGCAGTCACTCCTCTTGAGCATGTACCAGAATGGAATTCATGGCCTATGAAATGGGTATAATCTTAGCTTTGGCTGGTACTACTAAACATTTTTCCAAGGTGATTATACCCATTGGCACTTCTGCCAGGAGCGCATGAGGGTTTGGCAGTATTTCGTATTATCAATCTTTTGAGTCTTAGTCCTTTGGGTGAGTGTATATCTTGTAAGTTTTAATTTGCTTATTGGCTATATAGATATCCACTTTTAAGATGTTGCTGATCAAGACTTTTGCCTATTTTGGGGACGCCTGGGTGGCTCAGTTGGTTGAGTGACCGAATCTTGGTTTCGGCTCAGGTCATGATCTCATGGGTGGTGAGATCAGCCGGAGTCTGCTCGAGGTTCTCTCCCTCTGCCCTTCCCCTGCTTTTGCGGGCACTTTCTCTCCCTCTCTCTCTCTCTCTCTTTCTCTCTCAAATAAATACATCTTAAAAAAAGATGTTTGCCTATTTTGTCTTTTTTCTTATTGACCTGCAGGAGTTCTTTGTACATTCTAAATAGAAGGCCCCTGTCAGGGACATTACTGAAAATATCGGCCTGTGATTTGCCTTTTCACTCTTTCAGTGGTAACTTTTGATGAAGGGAAGTTCATGAAAGGTCAGTTTATCTATGTGTTCATCTATGACTAGTGGGGTTTTTTTTGGATACTATTTAAGAAATCTTTGTTTTAATATTAAGAAATCCAGTGGACACAGAAATAATGACAAAAATCACTAATACTAGAAAAAACACAAGAAATGGAGAAAGCCTGACAGTGAGTGTGGGGAAAAACACTGGCTCTGCTCATGAGGGTGTGCCTGCTTGAGTGTGACGTGCAAAGCCTGGGCTTAGTTCTGGGACAGGATGGAGGTGATAGGTGAGTCTCTGATCAGTTCAGCGCACACCAGCCGGTGTCCAGTTTGGACTGGGTGCTGTGCCAGGGGCTGAGGATGGCTCTGGGCGGGGGCAGGGAGCCCCTGACTGACTGACTCAAGAGAAGGACCCCCTCTTTTCATGTGTGTTCGACTGGGCTCAGCCCCCCAAACCCTGCGGGCTCCCCCTAACCCAGGCCCTGCTCCTCCTCCTCTGTGCCAGAGCCTGCAGAGACAGAAGTGTTGACACTCGTCCAGCTGGCTCAAGAAGGGGAAATTCTCCCCTCGCTGAGTCACCACGGGCAGAAGGAGCTTCACATAACAAGCACGGGACGACAAATGATCACTATGCTGTATCACTTCCAAAATCCCCTGTGATGCTTTCGAATGAAGTCTGGATCCAAAAACTTTCCCCATGTTTCCCCCAGTTTGAACAGAACAATACCCAGGGAATCACAAGCTGACTTGTAAAATTGACTTCCCCAAAGAAAATAAAACAGATCTCAGACTCAGGGTTCTAATATGTAGTCTGGAGGGATCAAGCCCTCACTTCTTCTGCTGGGGGTGGTAGTAGAAGGCTGGTGGCCCCTGTCCCCTTGCCAAGAGGACCCCAACCCAACAGATGGACACAAGCCTCCTTCTGTCTCCTCCAGCAGAAAGCCAGCTCTAGGGTTCCTGGGGCATCTTTCTCCCTATCCAGCTTAATGGAGATATACTGCACATGGCCTGGGGAGCTCAGAGACATGGCGTACAAGTCCCCAACATCATGAGCTGACGGAAGCACACCTCCTCTCTAGGGCAGGGCAGTGACAACAGCTGGGTGACAGACATTCATTTCTAACATGCTCACATTACTAGCTTTGGGGAAAACCACAAGTGATCTCTAGCAGCGCCCGGGTTCCTTGTTTGAGCCTGTTCCCCACCTTTCCCCACCACCTCTTCTCATTTACCATTTCTCACAGAACTCAGAGGTCGAGGGTAGGGTCAATAAAAGGGTCATTGAAATCCACACATAGTGTGTAAAATTCTGGATGTTTGTCCATCTATTTCCTCTGATTCTGGAAGGGGTGCGTGGCTTCAGTAAGGCTTAGAACCACTGGTCCAGGCCCTCTTTAAATAGAATGCATCAATTTGATAAAGTTAATTTGCACTGATGAGTTATGCATCTTCAGCTAACTGCATTTCCAAAATAACACCTGGGGAAGGAGAATACTTAACTGAAAATACATTTCTAATGGCAAACTTGAGGTACAGTTGAAATCTGAGTGGGGGAGGAGAACAGCCACTGAGGCTGCTAAGACCGTGACAAGCAAGAGAAGAATCCCACCCTGACTTAGGGGCCCAGGAACCGTGCTTCCGCCCTCATACCAGATGTCAAGTGGGCAGGGCATGCCTGGAGCATACTTTCCCTCCTGCAAGGACCATGTCCCCAGAAGCCCCATGTCTGCTGCATCCTGCGTCCCCACTCTCCGCTGGTGACAAGTCACAGCTGTCCTTACAAGGAACAATCTGAAGACCCAGCTCTTGTTCCTCTGGTCTCTCACTGAACTTTCTGACTTAGCCGGGGCCCTGCCCCCACTACAGTCAGGAGGAAGTGATTCTGTAAGGTATCCCAGGGACTCCCAGGGCTGGCTCAGACATCAGACTGTTAAACAAGTGGGAGTTTTTTCAGTGTTTTCAGAAACTTGTTGTTTAAAAAAAATATAGAACCATCCAAACTGTTTACGTAACCCTCGGGAAGTCTCAACAGATAGGGCCCTCTGTTTGTAACTGTGGCAAGGACTTAAAAAATCGAGGAGAGGGGCTGTCAAAACCAGAGAGGCTGTCACATCAAAGTTCTGTGCTTTCTTAACCCAGTTCAATATTTTGTTCTACTTTGCGAAGTCTCTTTTCATGCACTTTCGCCCTTTTCTGGTTTCTTTTTCCTTCATGGTCTGCTGCTGTGCCCCAAACACTCCTGACAGTTTCTGGGAACACTGGAACTGTCACCCCAGAGACCAGAATCTGCCCAGAACTCCGGTTTGTAGGGGTGTAAGAACGACGATGCTGGAATTCATTTAAAAAGCCTAGGAAGAGTCTCTTCACAGATATTCCATACTTACTGGGGTCAACACAGCTCTCTTTCCCCCCTCCACACACCCGCAGGGTCTGCTGTCTCTGGGTCGTCCTCCTTGGAGGTGGGCATCAGACTATTCGGTTCAACTCTCAGGGGTTCAGCTCGGATCCGTGTCAACTGAATCCATACGGTCCCCAAACCACAAATTCTGATTATGAAGGGGATGCAAAGCTCCTGGCGGGACAATCACAGTATGAAGATTTCTAGAATCACACCGATGTCTCCATTACTCAGTGCCCACCATCCACCTAGAATCTGCCTCTCATAGGGAAGCATCCTTTTTTTTTTTTTTCTTAATTAGAAAGACTAATCTTCTTTGGATTAAAGAAGTGGTTTGGATCATGGACTTTACTGGTAAAAAAAAGAATTTGATGAGAACTCTGCCTCCACCAAATGTATAATTTGATACCATTTGAGGAGAGAGGGTGGGTCCAACAACCCCTGAAGATAAGCCTGTGAACCCAGAGATAAGAACCTTGGGCTTACAGCGGGCTTCCTAACACTACAAAGCTCTAAGAATTCCTAACCACTGCCAAATCAGCGCCAACAGCCAAGGCCTCAGCCTAGGATCTCCTCACTGGTACTTGCACTGAGTGCGGTACTGGAGAAGGCAGAGGCACATGGCCCTCACTTTGATAAGAAAACCCTAGGGTGTCCCCTGTGGGGAGAATGGAGGGTCTGGCCACCCCAGCCCCAGCCTCCTGCAGCTGAGGGACAGCGGCCAAAGGACATCTAAAGGGCGGTAGAGAGTCTGGGCCAGCATTTCTTCCTCTGTTCTCTTCACCCACCCTCATCCTCACCAAGCTCTGATGTTGGCCCAACTATGCCCGCTCCAGAGACCCTCAGCCATTTCCCACAGGTCCCCTCCCAGAGGAGTTGTTTAAATGGTGGATGTGGGAAAGAAGAAGAGGAAAAAAATCTTTCCATCCCTCCCAGCTCCCTCCACTCCACAAACACCCAATCAAAAAATGATTATTCATCTGACCTGGAGATTTCATCCCAGGTCTTATAATGGTTCTTCTTACACTGATAAGGAGAATGAGTGATGAAGAAATGCAAAATCCCAACTCCTAAAAATGTGGTTGAAAGAGGGAAGCCCCCCCAAAAGTTCCCATCTGTTGACCAGAGGCAATAAAATGATGACTTAAAAAATTTGGGGTCTTTCCAAATCATGGAGGAAGATGTGCTCTAGTTTTGAAACTCTGATTTGGTACCAAGCTAGGTGATGCCCAACGACAGTAAACACCCCACCTTCTCACCAAGACCCTCTGCCCACCTTGCCCTGCCCATATGAGGCCAGTAAATTCAACATTTATGGACCACTGACTGTGTGCTTCCAACCCTTCCAGGAGGTAGAGGTCCATAGCCTTGAGGTGCCGTGAGAGGGGCAGGCGAATACCTCAGTCAACATTTGCTGTGCTATGTTTTGAGGTTTGAGGGGACAAGATTCTGAGAAAAGAGTAGCTAAGAATACTCCAAGTCTGGTACGTATTAACCTACAAATAGCACCACAGGTGCAAGGAACAATTCTGCATGGTGGGACCAGGGAAGGTGACCAGAGGGGTGACATTTAAGTTGGGCTTTGAAAACACATTAGGATTTAGACTGGAATGACTGGGGAGGAGTGGCATACCAGGCAGAAAGAACTGGGTGAGCAAAGGTCAGGTTTGGGGCGGGGGTTGGGGGGTTACAGACAGTTGGCCGTGTGGGGTATGGCAGGTAGTCAGGCCGGTGGTGCCAGAGCATGGGGTCTGGGAGCAGGAAAGAAAAGGCAGGCTGTGGTTCGTGACAGGCACGGACAAATGCCACTCAGAGAAGCTGCTGCCCAGAGAGACAGCTTGCAACTTCAGGATCTGCCAAACCATTCAGGTCAAGGCCACCTTTTCTCCTGGGAAACCCCCAGCCAGAGGCAGATGATGCTAGGGCCTATTTCTACCCAGAGTGTGATTCCTCTCGTGGGCAATCTTTGTGCCAGAGCTTCCCCCTGGGCTGGCGGAGACATTCTCCACGCTGCATCCCGGTTGGAGGACCTTCCTCCCCGCGTCTCAGGACTTAGACCTCTACTGCAGTCTGCCTGCCTCCCCCTGTCCCCTTCCCTTTATCTTTCACAGGTGGCACCCCCATGAGTCTCCTGCACCCCAAATTCCATCTGGGCATGTGCCTCCCGGAGGACCCAAACTGACTGAGGAGGTCCCTGGATGAATGCTCAGCGTCTGGCCTCTGTTTTGTAGGCAGTGAGGGGCCATCGGGGCTTCTTCAACAGCGGAGGGTGGGAGCAGATCGGAATTTCACAACAGTAATCCAGCAGCAGGGTGAGGAGCCAACAAGAGGGGCGGAAGTGTGGTGGTGAAAGAGCCATTTCAATGGACACTGTGTTTATTGGTACAAGGTTTTGGCGGCCTGTGTCATTTACTATGTAGGTACCCTCTTACTCAACAGTCTCAATTTTAGAAATCCGATAGGAACAGTGGCACAAATGCGTAAAAGTATAAGGATGAGGATGTTTATAGCGGCCTCACATACAGTTAGTTACACGACATTGGAAAACTCCATGTTCATCACAGGAGAGGAGAGGAAATAATGGTGCGTCCATGTAGTGAAATAATCCCATGCAGCCTTTGGAATGTAGGCAGTAGGTCTCTCTGTCCTATCGGAGAAAGAGGTACACAGTATATTGCTATTTTTAAAAAGCCAGCTGCTGAACAAGTATACAGCATGATGGAATTTTCATGAACAAGACTGTGCACATATGTATCTTTTACATTTGTTTGTATAAATAAGCCTGGAAAGAGATACTTCCAACTGTTGATAGAGGTTACTTCTTGAGGTGGTAGGAATTTCACTTTTTACTCGATGCATTTTTTTTTAACTGGAGTAGAGTCGACAAAGAGTATTACATTAGTTTCAGGGATACAACACAGTAATTCAATAACTCTGTGTTGTGCTGGGCTCACCACAAGTGTAGCTACCATCTGTCATCATACAAGGCTATGTTTTGTGTTTTTATAAAGCAGCAGTAACAGAGAGTTTCTGGCTTTTATTTTTATTTTGTTTGGGGGCTTTTCCATATTTTCTGATTTTCTAGATGATGCACATGTTTCATTTCTCTTACCAGAAAAAAAATTTTAATTTAAAAAGCTCCACATCTACTTAGAAAAAGATATAAAAATTCTTCATATGGCCTTTCCAGAGAAAAAATAATTTAAAAAAGTGGGATAGTTAGGAAATCTATCAATGGCCTGGTCTCGGTAAACAAGAATTTGAGATGAGCTGGAATAGAGCTGAACATAGGATGGTGAAGACCGAAGTCCCAGAAGCAGCCCAGAGTGGGAGAAAGTGCAGGAGGGAGTGTGTGTGCTGAGTGTGTTGGCCTTCAGGAGGCTCAGGCCAGGACAGATGGTGGACACGAGAGGTAACACTGGTTCCTGTCCTATAGCTCAGGAGACTACTTGGGGCTAGAAACTCACGACCTACAAGAGATTCAAAACTGACCAACAGCACTCACCAATGGATGAAATGTTAAGTATAAACAGTGAATCATTGAAAAAAAAATCTCTAGAAAAACATGGGTGGATATTTATCTGATCTGAATGGAGAAAGACTTCAAATATGAGAGCAATAGCATTTTAAAACTCTAGAGATTTTAGCATTAAAAAAACTATGCTTTAAAAACAAAACTCATACACAAAATCAAAAGGCAAGCAAAAATGGGGAGAATAATCACTACATTTACAGAGAAAATATCCTTCCTATGTAAAGAATACAGATCAGTAATGAAAAAAACATGCTCCAGAAGAAAAACAGAGCATTTTGTGTTAGTTAGAATTTAGTTCAGTTATATATAACAGACAACACTGGCTTAAACAAGATGGAAGTGTATTTCTCTCTCACATTAACAAAAAAAAAAAAAAAGAAAGAAAGAAAAGAAAAGAAATCCAGAGGTGTCAGTCCAGGGCTGGTATGGTGGCTCCAGGAGTCATTAGGGACATACGCTTCTTCTAGCTCATTCTGCCCCATCCCTAGGGCACAGTTCTCACAGTCCACGTTGGTTGCTTGAGTTCTAGTCATTGTGCCCTCATTTAAGAAAGTGGGCTGGAGAAAGGGAGAATGAATAGAAGGGTACCCCTCTCCTTTTCAGGCGACTTCTTGGAAGTCCCAGATGATATTTTCACTTACATCTCACTGGCCAGAACTCAGTAACATGGCCATACCTGGCCGCAAGGAAGCCCGGGACACATCATCTTTTAGTTGGCTGGCAAAGGGCTCAGCTAAAAACTCGGTTTGTTACTACGAAAGAAGGGGAGAATGTATATTGGAAAGCAACTAGCAAGTTCTAGCATACATGTGAACAGAATTACCAAAATAAATACAAATGTAAAAGATTTTTAAAGGGTCGACCTTACTAATAATCAAATAAACGTAAAGCAGCCCTCTTATGGTTTCGTCCAGCTATGATCTTGAAGGACTGGCTAGACAAGCCATCGATGGGGACAGCCAGGATGTGATGTCCTCATAACCCCCATATAGCTGCCTGTGGACAGAGACCCAGGGTAAAGGCCCTGCCACCTACTGAATGGCTCCTGGCCCTTCTCCCCAGAGTCTCCCTCCAACCCGAGTGATGTCAGACTCTGTAAATGCTAAGAAGTGGAGAAAATTCTTCACCCAGGGATTCTCTAACTAAACTATGGCTACAATTAAATTTTAGGTGTTTTTGAAAGTTCCTTAAAAAGTAATATCCTCATGCAAACTGAATCAGCAGTTTCAGAACTAAAAAGAACCTCTGCCCTATCCTAGGGGTGTTACAAACTAAGCATGAAAACTGACCACTAAAATTAAAACCAGTGTCAGGGAGAATTAGGCAACCCCAAGTTCACTCTTTTGGCAAATTCGGAACTTTACTTCCGGCTCCAGAGCCTCGTAAATGTCAATGCCGCCATCCCTCAGAACACACAGAAGACGAGGCCAGGGTGGAGTCTGAAGCCTTCTTAAGTTCTTAGGCCTATTTTTAATCGTTACTAGGCCTTTCTCGATTGCAGATGGTCACCAGGTCCTTCTCATTATTTACTAGAAAGCCTGCCTTTAGCACCCACTTCGAATTTTTGTTCTTTTTAAATGGCTGTGGATCAGGAAAAAAAATAAAAGAGCAAACAGATATTTAGTGGAGTCCGGGGAGACGGTCTCCAGTGCCTGGGAAGCAATGGGGATGTAATGACTAAACAGACACATGCTTAGTCACGTCAGGAACATGGTTTCAGGAACACCTGGATCTGAGTCTTAGTTCTACCCTTTACCCTGTAGGCCCTTGGACAAATTATTAAGCTTCTCTGAGCCTCACGTTCCTTGTCTTACAATGGGGTGAATACAGCGCTTACCTCATAAAGCCTATCCTACTGTCAGGATCCTATAGGAAACAGAGGGCCTGCTCACACTGGAAGGGTTCAAGGAAACCAACGAGGGATAGAGGGGCACTTTAGTGCTAGCAACAGTGGGGAGCTGTTACTACCTCCAGCCTGAGGGGGTGAAGGGAGGGAAGCGGTAATGGAGCCCAGAGGAGGCAGCCATCAGGATGCATGCCAGGCAGGAGCTGTGGGCTCCCGTGGAGGATGCAGTTGGATTGTAATGGCCTGATGTGGACCCAGGGGAATAAATTCTTGACCTAATTTTCCTGTATCCACTGATTTTCTGCCGGTGGTCCCCATCAGTCAAAGCCCAAAGCCAGAGACAAGGTACACGGTGATGCACTGCAGACAGGGCAGCTTCCCAGGGCACAGAGCAGGGGGAGAGAGAGGAGAGCAGATCTGATGGGGCAAATGGAAGAGGTTTGGGGAACATTAAATGAAACAGAGAATGTGATGAGCTTAGCACCGTGCTTGACCATAGTAAGTCCACAAATCCTCAATAAATACTGATTAATTTTGGACTTTGGTCTCTCTCTCCCTCTCATTCTCTTTTTGGCTACCTTTTTTTTACTTACTGCTTACTTCCTGGTTTTCAACAGGTTGAGATGAGTTCCCAAGAATCAAGTGTGGTTATCTATGTTGGAGGGTTTTGAGGGAGTAATGAGTGTGTAAAAAAGATTCCCAGGGGCTCTGGGGGCTAGAAATGAGAGAAGGAAAGAAAAGCAGGGGAGAAGGGGGGAAAGGAGGAGAGAAAGCCCAATGTTCCCTATCAGGCTAGAATAAACACAGCATTATCTACTTTATGATCATATTTGCATTTATTGGGATACAATAACAGTCCTTGCAATTTTACAGTCTAGTGAGACTCGCCAGAAAGCCTAATAAGACTCGCAAAGGCCTTCCTGCCCTAAACTCAAAACTTCATTCCTACCTCTAGATGAACAGATTTTCTCTCAGTGCTCCCTTCCCTCCAAAGGCCCCAGCAGTCCAATGTCTTCACCTGGATGTGCACATACTTGCCTGCTCCCATCTGGGTGGCTGCTTCAGGTGACTCCTCGTTCTGATTTGGTGAATGGCTACAGAGGGAGCTGGTCCTCCCATGGGATGGCTTCTGGAGGGAAGGGAGGCCCGGAGAGTGGTCTGAGCTCGTGAACCTCAGCCGCCCTTTCCTCAAGCCTTTGCCTGCTGCCGCTCACTTGGCCCCCTCGGAACCTGTCTTCACTTCACAAGCTGCTCTCAAATGTGTGGTAGAGGCTCCGGGGCATTCTCCTCACATCTGCTTACCCTCCCCTCTGGGCCTTCAAACAGGTTACTCCCTCTGCCTGGAGTGGACGAGCTCTCTCTGCCTGGCTAACCTCAGATCCCAGGACCCCTCGGGGGGGGGGGGGGTCACCTCCTCCAGGGAGCCTCACATGCGGTGTCTTCTTCCCTCCAGGCCCACAGGGATTGGGAAGCCCCTTCGAAAAGGTCACCCCCTCTGCCTGGAGCGGACGAGCTCTCTCTGCCTGGCTATCCTCATCCCCCAGGACCCCTCAGGGGGGGGTCACCTCCTCCAGGGAGCCTCACATGCGCTGTCTTCTTCCCTCCAGGCCCACAGGGATTGGGAAGCCCCTCCTTGGTTCTCTCACCCACAGCCCCTCCCCACTCTCTTGGGACGCTGACATGTCCATCTTGCTCTCACCACGTCTAGGAGATCGCCTGGCACGCAGGGACACTGCCCGATGCGTAGGGCAAGAATTCAGAAAATAAGAAATGTTACAAGTCCCAAAGCATCGAGTCAACTCGGCTACGTATTCTAGAACATCCTTGTCTCCTGCTGTCACCCTGGCTCTCCTGCCCCAACAGCAATCAGGACAGGTAACCTTATGACTGCTCACGTCCTCTGTCCTCTCTCTCTTCTTTTTCAGGTATTCTCTAAAATGCCACGACCACCCTATCTGAAGTAGCCACTTGGTCACTTGATTACACATTAGTGCATTTTAATTTGCTACACACCACTTATTGCCACCGTGAACATTTTATTTATGTGTTTAATTATTTCCAGTCTTCACCCACTGGACTGTCAGCTCCATTTGAGCGGGGATGGCTGTTCATGGTTTTATGCCCAGCATCTAGCACAGTGGATCCCACACAGCCAAGTGTTCATTAAATGTTTGTTAAATGAATGCGAGCTACAGTTACTGTATTCTGATTTAATTTGCTGTACGCCCTCTATCCCTGCTGTTGGATTAGATGCTCCAGAGAAACTCAGGGGCCTCCCTCGTGGCACTGGAAGGTGGGAGGGGGACCTCAGGTCCCTTCCTAGGCCCACGCGGGATATGCTGTCTGCCTCCAGCTTCCTCATGGCCAGATGCTGAGGAATCTCAGCCCAGCGTCGGCAGGTCCCAGGTGCTGGAAACGCTCCTCCAGGGGCCCACTACGCAGACGGACAGAGGACTGCGTCCACGGCTCCGCAGCTGGCCCGGCACCCAGCAGGAAGCAGGCACCGCGGCTGCTGACAGATGTCTTCCTTCCCCCCTAGAGGTGCAGGAGAATGCACAGAGCTGCCGGGCTGGGTGCAGAAACCGGCCCCGCGGCGCACGCTTGGGCTCTGCTCTCTCGGGCTCTGCGGTGGAGCAGGGCGAGCCAGGAGAAGCTGTAGCCTTGCCCCTGCCCCTCCCATTCCTGCAGGAACGGCTCTGCCAGCTCAGCGGAGGGCCAGGCCGGAGTCTCTCACCTGCCCCTGGCCCTTCCTTGAAGCCCTTGGGTTTACTGGAAATCATAAACTGTTAGAGACAGCCTTTATCACACCCTCAACAGTGCACTCTTAATATCTAACGCCAGAGGCTGAACAACCAGGGACGCTGGCCTCCTGGTTACTCCCAGTGACTGATAGTTGCACCTGGTAATTGAGGTCAGATTTGCTTCTCTTAAGTCACATGATTTGCCTCAAGGCAGGAAGGTGTCTGAGCCATTTGTTGCAAAGGGACCTGGAGGTGATTACAGAAGCTGCAAAGGCTGTGCTTCTCAGGGAGCCAGACCTGGGAGTATGGAGCTAGACTGGAAGCTGGTAAACGACCCACTTAGGGCCTAAACCCCAACGTTTCACTGAGAGCAAACTTCGGACACCTTCTTCCCTCTAAGGCACCTGCTGAATGAGCCACTTTGAATCTTCTCTGGAAGTGGGTGGGGCACTAATTAATTAATTAACTAAAAACCTAATTAGGCATGTTGAAGAGGCCACCTGGAACATTCTGGTCACTTCAGGGTCTCCAAATCACAGTACAGGCCCCACCCTTCCCAGACACCTAATCTTGCTCCAGGCTTTTCTTGACCTCAGGTATTTATCTCCTGGTTGTCATGGAAGCTGCTCAGATAAACAGCAACTCAGCCAACCTGGCCCCTCGGTCAGCCGCGGATCCTTCTGAGAGCAGTGGAGCTCCCTGGTGGCCACCGGCGGCCCTGCCCGCTGGGCTGGCGGCAGCTCCAGACCAACTCACACGTGAGGCTCTTTCACACGGTTTCCTGAGGCGCACAGTGGGTGCTCAATAAATGCTCATTCATATGAAGGCACCTCCAGGGGCTATGTTTGTTCTCAGGCCTCAAGGTCCCTCAACAGCCGCTCAGTGGCCGCCGTGGTTGGAGCAGATCCACCCTTACCCAACACCCCAGTCACCCCAGGGACTGCAGGCCAGGCCAGCTACAGCCACTCAGCTCCTCCAGCGATCCAGGTGGCCCCCGGGCCCCTTCTCTGCACCCAGAGCCGAGCAGACACAGACCCATGAGGAAGGAGTCTGCCGCAGCCTGGCAGCCGAGCTGGGGGGCAGGCGGGGAGGCTGTCTGGCTACATTGGCCCTGGATGCCACATCCCACAGTCACAGTGGCAGAAGGCCCACCGTCCACATGCACTGGAACGTCAACTTCGCTGTCTGCCTGTCCACCCCAGGCGCTGGGCACACTGCCCAAGTGAGGCCCTACCAACTCTTGAGGATGGACGGATGGCCTGAAAGGGACACTGCCAAGGGAATGAGGAAGAAGCCACTGTCCCTAAAGACCCCGAAACGGCTACCAAAGGAGGATCTGCAGCGTCCCCAGAGAAGTTTTCTAAGGTAGGGCAGATGTCCAGAGAGGGGGCACACAGCTCAGTCCAGAGAGGGGCTGGGGAACAGGCCAGAGCACCTGAGCTCCCCTGTTTAGGGAGGTGAGGCGGGGTCCCTGTGTGGGCTCTGGGATCGGCCTGTGAAGCTGGGGTCTGCTGCCTGAAAACAGTGCAGCCTTGCCCATCATTTAACCTCTGTTTCTTCATTTGCTTGTTACATGAGTTAAAGAAGATCATATCAGTAAAACTTTATTAGAGTAAACCCTCAATACGTTTTAACTATATAACTACTTTTTTCCTTTCAAAAACTCCAAACTAAACAGAAAAGAAACGGCGAACGATGACATGGCATTACACATCAGCAGAAAGTGAATGACCCGCAGGATAACAGAAACGGCTGCAAATAACCATCGAGCACAGAGAGGTTTGAGCACCTCGGCTCGCTTGAGGCGCCCAAGACATGGCAGAGGCGCAGGCTCCAGGAGGCTGAGCCACACGTGGAAGCTGTTTCCACCCGCATACCAGTGGGGCCCAGTGATGGGTTTAGTAATAATGACAAGAATGAGAGCCCCCACAGGCCAAGCATGTGCATAGGTTACTTTATTTATTTCATACCGCATGTGTGTGAGGTAGGTATTCTCATTCCCATTTTACAAATGTAGAAACTGAGAGCCGAAGAGGTTGCATAACTTTCCAAGCATGCCCCACCCACCCCCACACACAGAGAAGCAGAGCTGGGATTCAAATCCACGCCTGCCTGCCTGTGGACTTCTCCACTGTGCTAGACCACCTGAAACGAAATTCGGAGGGCTATCCATTTCCTGGGAAAACCCATCTGGGCAGTCCTTAACTCTCCTTCACCAGGAGCAGGGGCCACCACTGTGTACCTAAGACCACTGGGAACAGTCCTCTGGTGACAGGGGGACCGGGGCAGCTGCAAAGGGCATCTGCCACCCCTGCCCCATACGGCAAAAGTCAGGTTTCTTTTTCCAAAGGGTTTTAAAGAGACTCCACCCTTACCCAGTTCCTAGGCCTAAGCCTATTAGGTGAGAGTCCTCCCACAGTAGTAAGGGCCCAGCTCTGCTCAGGGAGAGAGAATTCTAGAGTACCAACCTGCTACCTGCATGCCCGTCCCAGTGCCCACTCCAGACGAGGTTGGGTCTCTGTGAAGCCTCAGGGGGATCCCGTAGGATCTGGCCACACCAGGCAAGGGAGAAACAGGGGAGCACTGGAAGCCCACTGCCTTCAAGGCCCCTTTGCTTCTCAGAAAACAAAGAGGGAGGCTCCCTGTCTGCTAGTCCCACAGGTGTCCCTCCCTGAGGGGCTCCTAATACCCAGGATCAAGAGTGCTGTGTGCTGAGGAAGCCCTGTCCTGCAATCCCCTACAAAAGCCAGAACCAGCTACCAGACGATTAGGCTCAGAGAGAACTGTCCATGTGTACTAACATTTTCTCCTGAGACCAAACGAATCCCAGGGAGAGAGAGAGCACTAGCCTGGGACACCATGAGCCCTGGCGCCTATTTCCAGCTTTGCCTCTAACTCTCCACATGACCTTAAGCAAGTCACTTAACTTCCCTGGTCTAAGGCTTTCCTTCCTGTTAAATGGGAATAATTACATATAATCATCATTGTAACCACCATTCACTGAGGTTTTACTCTGAGCTGGGCCCTGTGCTAGAAACATTGTCACATTTATCCTCAGAGTGCCCTTGGAGGTAGGTACAGTTTTCATACCCACTTTCAGACAAGGAAACTGTGGAGGAACAGGGAAGTTAGGGAACATGCCTGCAGTCCATGGTTAGTAAAGGTGGACCTGGGTCTCAGTACCATGTCCACCGTGACATACAGAGTTACTTTATAAAGATCAAGGACAGAAGTAAAAGTGTTTTGAAAACAAATAAAAAGGCGCGGGGTAGGACGGGGGTTGCATAATACAAATATAAATCACAAACGCCTGGACATGATTTAAGGGATATTCCTAATCCCTTTAAGAATGTTCTGTGGAGGGTCGCCTGGGTGGCTCAGTCATTAAGCATCTGCCTTCTGCTCAGGTCATGATCCCAGGGTCCTGGGATCGAGCCCCACATCGGGCTCCCTGCTCCGCGGGAAGCCTGCTTCTCCCTCTCCCACTCCCCCTGCTTGTGTTCCCTCTCTCACTGTCTCTCTATCTGTCAGATAAATAAATAAAATCTTAAAAAAAAAAAAAAGAATGTTCTGTGGAATCTGTCCATAGAATCAGAGACCGCCAAGAAGGGAGAGACCCTCAACAAGTCGTTTTCTTTCCTTCCTCCCTCCCTTTGGACCGGAATGCTATGCCTAGCCAAAATCTACAGGTGAGACCAGAAGGGTCAAGCAAGGGGGCTCCAGGGCCTTGGGTTGTCCTGTTCATTGCCACGAGCTCAGCCGGTACATTTCAGGTGCTTAACTATTTGCCGAATACTCTCTGGAGGCGCGAGCGAAGGAACGGCTGGGAAACTTCGGTACAAACCGAGAGCACTGGAGCATCAGGGCCTTGAGAAAGGCAACGTGCGCTGCGGCTGCAGCTGTGCCCTCAGCCTGCCCGGACTGCCTCAGCCCTGCGGCTCCCACTGGGGAGGAGAGACTTGCCCCGGGACCTACAGCTCCCAAACACGCCCCGCAGGTCTCTGCAGCTCTGGGAACTGCCTGGACTGTTGCTGCGCCCAGGGGGGAGGCCTGGCAGGGTGCCTGCCCCCCTGCTTTCCCAGGGCTTCGGAGAGGCTGGGAAGGGACTTACTCAAAGTCCTCCTTCTGCCCCGAACCGGTTCCGCCGAGGGAGGCCCGCCGACAAACAGATGCAGTCACTACAGACTCACAGGGCCACGCAGGGTGGAGCTGGCTGAAGCCCTGGCGATCCCCAGACTCAGGCCAGGGCACACCTATATGTACTCTGGGGTCGGCGGGATCCAACCTCCACCGGCCATGGGGTCTTGGAGAATTATTTGAAAAGAAAATATTTGAAAAGCACTGGTTTTCTCAGGTGTAAAATGGAAATAACAGTCTCTGCTTTAAACAGTAAGCTTGTGTTCCTGTTCAAAAGTCTTTACTTCCTATTCTTTTTTTTTTTTTTTTAAAGATTTTATTTTTTAAGTCATCTCTACACCCAACGTGGGACTCAAACTCACAGCCCTGAGATGAAGAGTTGCAAGCTCTACCAACTGGGCCAGCCAGGTGCCCCTTTACTTCCTAATCTTTATGGTATTAAAACCAAAGCACTTGGCTTGATAATCAAATCCAACCACCACACAAATCCTGTCAACCCAACCTACCTAATCATGACCCCCCTGGACTCCTCCTGATGCTCCTGTTCCCTTCATGCCTGTGTGCCTGCAACTACCACCCACCTTCTCTCTCCCATTTACTAAGGCTCTGGGGCCACCTCACAAAGCCTTCCCTGGCTTGGGCTTTCCTGGGCGCTCACAACTGGGCACTTGGTGGCATCGAGATTGCACGTAAACAGAAGTTTTGATTCTCAAATCAGAAGGGTGCCTGTTTCTCCTCTTATGATGTGTCTCCCATCAGGCATTAAATAATACATAAAAATTCCTGCTGACTCACCTAAAGTCAGAATTCAGTGAAAATGCCCCACCCCCATACTCCCTCATGTCCCAAGGGAAGGAAAATAAAGATAAAGAAGTAAGTTAAATTGGAGGCAAACTCGAATCACTCCTATTTCTGCATGCTTGGTCAGTGTGAAAAGAAAAATAAAAGGTCTCTAACTCCAACCCAGATGTAAGAAGGGGAGGGACTCCCTAAAAAAAATGCATAGAATAAATCACAAGGACTAGCCTCACTTCAAGATTTCAGGAAGGAAAACACAGTTAAACTGAAAACTGTTAAGTGGTATTAAAAACAAACACATAGACACACACAACAACAAACAGCCCGGAAATGTTTTTAGTACTGCATCTATCAGAGTCCCTTAAGGGCTTGATTTGTCCTTCAACATAATCTTCCTAACACCTGCTTTTACTAAAAACCAACAGCCCAACACCAGAGCTCTGTGAGTCAGAAGCAGAGTGAAACTAGACCCACAGGTACTCAGCCGTGAAGCACGTCACCCGGATAACAAGCAAGAGCCACACCAAGTTTGACCCGTCAGTGCCCCGTGGCCATGAGGCGGATGGGTGGCCCACAACACCCCACATTCTCCTTCCCCCTTGTTCCTCTCTGGCCCCTGCCTCCACCTCAACCTCCCAGCTGCCAAATGTACCCGGAAAAGAAGTCCTCATGCCACCTCCCACCCAAATGAATTCCACGTTATTTCAAGTGAGGCCTCAGGACCAACACATATTTCTTTCCTGTCCTTTTTTTTTTTTTTTTTAAACAAAGAATAGCAAAACATAGAACTTAGAAAACTCAAGTGAGAAGAATTAGATCTAAATACCTTTTGGTTTTAACCTTGTCTCATATAGTTAACCTCTTTGAGTGCAAATCTACGTCTACACAAAGCAACTGTCCCTTTAAATCTCAAACAACATCAGCATGGTTCTATTCCTCTCTCAAATGCTTAGAAACTGGACTTGCTCATTACATCTTACAGAGTCAAAAAACACAATCACGGCCCGCACAGAAACCTGCACTCCAAAATATTCACGGCATTGTTCACAATAGCCCAAACTGGAAACAACCCCAAACGTCCATCAAATGATGAATGAATAAACAAAAGTGGTATAACCATACAGTGGAATATTATTTCGCAAAGAAAAGGAACGGAGGGGCGCCTGGGTGGCTCAGTTGTTAAGCGTCTGCCTTCAGCTCAGGTCCTGATCCCAGGGTCCTGGGATCGAGCCCCACATAGGGCTCCCTGCTCGGCGAGAAGCCTGCTTCTCCCTCTCCCTCTCCCACTCCGCCCTGCTTGTGTTCCCTCTCTCGCTGTGTCTCTCTCTGTCAAATAAATAAAATCTTAAAAAAAAAAAAAAAAAGAAAAGGAATGGAGTACTGACATGTGCTGTGATATGGACGAACCTTGAAAACATCATGCAAAGTGGAAAAAGCCAGACACAGAAGACCACAGGGGGTGTGGCGCTATCTCCATAATGCCCAGTATAGGAAATCTACAGTAGATGAGCCATTGTGGGGTGCTGGGGGAAACAGGCAGAGTAGAAGAGGTGGGTGACCATCCAGGGGTGCAGTTTCTTTTGGAGTAAGGAAAATGTTCTAAAATTAACTCTGGTGATGGACATGCAACTCTGTGAATATATCAAAAGCCATTCAATCATACATTTTAAATGGACAAACTGTATGGTATGAGAATTATAGCCCAATAAAGCTGCTATTTAAAAAAAAAAGACAAGGAAAAAATATCTCATAGTCACAAGTTAGTGACTGTTGCTTGTGCAAGTGACTCTTGTGTAAATCTATCAGTTTGAAACATCCACAGTGAATGTGTCCCAGGCTATTTGTCCTGAGTGGCTGGAAATGAAGGGCCCCAAAGTAGGGCTCAGGAAGGTACCCCCGAGGGACAAAAGACAACTTTTCTTTCACTGACCACAGTTTTAACTGTAGCATTTTAAAATGTTCGGATATCGGCAGGCACTTAAGAGCACCCTGGTTTATAAAATAGCTGATTGTGACAACACTTAAGATTTAGGTTGCACCAGTCATCAGAGCTAAGCTGAGACAGAGTCCTGCTTGGGGCGCTCAGGGATGTCAGTGTGTGGAGCCTCAGATGGGTCGCCCAACCTCCTGGGCACAGAAGACCCTTCACACTTTGCCACTTTTCAAACTCCACCAATTTATGGAGGTTACAGGTCCTCCAGATGAACCACAAAACTACCTTGCATCAAGTGGTACACAGAATAATGCACATAAGCATTTGCATAGGGCAAAGAGCAACAAAGGCGAATTTTACTAGTGAGCCAACAATTCAGGTTAAAAGAAATCAGAAAGAAAAATAGGATTATGTGAAGTTAAGAGGGTAAATTTAGAGGGGGAGGTTATTTAGGGATTATAATTTTGTTTTCCATTAGTTTTACTTTGTTCCTTTTTCAGGTCTACAAGAACAAATATGATTCATCTTCTACCCAAAGGTGCCCAGCCTCATTTTCTGATAAAGGCAAGAGTTCCAGAGACCTTGGGCTGCCACCCCGCCTTGCTGCATCTGAGCTCTGTACATAATGTAACCTCTGAGCTTTGGTTCCACTTTTGTTATAAAGGAGTAATATCCCCTATTTGGCCATGTTTTTGTGGGGACTGAATGAGGTGGAAACTGCACAGTACAGCACCCAACCCACAGAGGCTCGGGGCAAAGCTGGAATAGGGAAGGATAAAAGAGAGGGTTCATCAAGCTCCCTACAAATAAAGTTAGTGACACTGAAGTAAGATGTCAGAGAGTCCATGTCAGGCAGGGCCCTAAAGGGGTTGCAAAGAAGGACAAAACATCGTGGAAGGAAGCAGGTGCTGAAAATCAGGGAGGGTCTTTCCTAGACTTCTCATTACAATGCCAAGAAGTGGTGCATTGCCCTTAGCTTCACCGACAGAAAGTACGCTTCTTCCCAAATATGCAACTTAGAATTATTATCTGTTGAGGGTAAATGGGATCGAAACAGAATGTAAACAATCCTACCACAAATGCTCACATTGCAGACTGCAGCTGGGAGTCCATTTTCTTGTTCTCTGCGGTCCAGCCTGGGGACTGCTTTGCCAGGTAGAGAAGTCCAGGGCGTGCTGCCACCTGCAGGCAAAATGAGAAAAAGCACAAAGTGACGGACAGGATCACCCACCTTAAGCGCCAGGCAACTGGAGCAGCTGGGTCCATCCAGGTGCAACAGCCAGGAGAACCCGCTCAGTTCTGTGTTTGTGATTCCACGACAGGGTTGCGACAGACATAGTCAGTAAAAATTCTAGACTGTCAAGGACTTGAGCATCTCTTAACAGCAACAACCGGCAAACTCACACAGGGCTCACCGTGGGCCCGACACTGCTCTAAATGATTCACACTTATTAACTCATTTAATCTTCACCAAAAAATCGAACATTTTAAAGGTCTCTGCTGATTTGCCTGATTATTTGAGTTAGGATGAATAATTAAAATGAAGAACTTGATAATAGCCAATTTCAAAGATGGGTCAGACATGAAACCTCTGTGAGAGGTTCTGAGCATCCTGCATGTCATGCAGCCTCCCTTTTTCAAGTCCCTGTTATGGACCAGACACTGCTCTGGGAACTGGCACGCACCCAAAAGATGAAGTCCCTCCTCTTGTGGGCTTCTGTTCTGGTGGAGGGAGGTGACAAGAGAAGAGGCAAGAAATGCTGGGCTGAAGCAGCAACAGTGTAAAGGGGACAGAGGGTGATGACCATGCTGTGGTGAATCAAGTGAATATTCATTCACTTATTCATTTATCCTCATGTACTTACTAACCATCTACCACAAGCCAGACACTGTGCTGGGATGCAACAGTGGGCAAAAACCAGACACGGTCCCGGCCTGTATGGGGTACTTACTCACATAGGAGAAGCATATATGAATCAAATGATCACTTTAATAAATGCCAAGGTATAACAACCCAGGGAAGTGTGAGAGCAGAATGACACAGGAGGTCACTATGAGAGCAGCCTAGGGAGGCCTGACCTTGTCTGGAGCCTCACCAAGGCCTGGAATGGAGTGTGGGGAGGAGAAACATCCTTGGTAAGAAGCACACCATGCACAAAGGCTGGATCACGGACAGCAAGCCAGAGGCCGAGGAGAGAGAGACGAGGTAAGGGGAGGTGGAGAAGGGGTGTGAGCAGCCATTGCACAGCTCCCCCAGGCCCGAGAGGCCCTCATCCTCTGAGGCCTGGAGCACCACATGAGGATTTTAGGCAGAAGAATAATGTGGTTGGATGTGTGTGTTTCTAAAAGACTACACTGTGTGGTAGGCTGAATAATGGCCCTGCCAAAGACGTTGATGTCTGGATCCCTGGAAGTTGTATGTTCTCTAACATGGCAAAAGGCATGTTGCAGAATGTAATTAAATTATGGATCTTGAGATGGGAAGATAATCCTGGAGTCTCCAGGTGGGCTCAATGTAATCACAAGTGTCCGTAGAAGAGGGAGGCAGAGGAGATTTGACTACAGAAGAGGAGCAGCAGAGCAGGCAGGCGTGAGAAAGACTTGCTGGTTTTAAAGATGGAGGAAGGGGCCATGAGCCAAGGACTGCAGGAAGCCTCAAGCAGCTGGAAGAGGCAATGAAATGAGTTTCCTCCAGAGCCTCCAGGAGGAACACAGCCCTGCTAAAACTTTGATTTTAGGACTCTGACCTTCAGAGCTGTAAAATAATAATTTTTAAAAAATATTTTATTTATTTGACAGAGAGAGAGAGAGAGAGAGAGTGCATGAGCATAAGTGGGGGAGGAGGGGAAGAGGGAGAGGGAGAAGCAGACTCCCTGCTGAGCAGGGAGCCCGACGTCGGGCTCGATCCCAGGACCCTGGGATCATGACCTGAGCCGAAGGCAGACGCTTAACCGACTGAGCCACCCAGGCGCCCCTGTAAGATAATAAATTTGTATTGTTTCAAGCCGCTAGGTTTGTGGTAATTTGTTACAGCAGCAATAGGAGACTAACACACATTGGCTTCTGTGAAAAAAATAGGCAAGAGGTAAGGGGAGGTAGTTACCAGTCAAAGGTCACTGTGTTATCCAGGCAAGAGATGTGACAGCCTGAATCACAGCAATGGTGGCAGGGGGGTGGAGAGGAGTTGAAGGACCCCGGGGCGGGGGGCGGGCAGTTGCCTAGTCAAAGGTCTTGCTACAACCTGGCAGATGTTACTGGAATGCCACAACAGGCTTCTGTTAGGCTCAGGACCTGGCTAACTGGCCCTGGGCAGAGCCCAGCACCCTTGTTAAAGAAGGAAGCTTGCACCAGGGCTGTAAGACCTCTCTCCGAGAGAGACAGCATTTAGTCACTCAACAGGGACCTGCCAACTCCATTCCCACAATGGAATCCAGGGGTTTCCAGGAACCAGCTCTAAGAAGTAACATCCTAGGCATTTCTAGAAGGCAAAAGGTAGCAAATTGTTTCTGCCAAGCATTAGGCCTTCCAGTGAACATTATTTTTCTCCCCAACAGAGATTTTGTAATCCTGGAAAGAAGGCATCCAAATTTAAATATATGCACCTCCAACCCAGGTGATGAAGAACCATGATTATATCTCACATATAGAAATTTCATGGCCAAAATGGTACAGGAAATATATATATGTATTTCTAATTTAAATATGTAAAGTATGTATTATATGTTGGGAGTATATACTTTATATATTGAAATTAAAAAAATATAAATATTTGTATATATAGATATAAATAAAGCAAATGGGGTAAAATGTTAATAGGTGAATCTGGGTAAAGATTCTTTTTACTACTTTTACTTTTTAACTATTCTTTTTACTATTGGATATTCTTTTTATTATTTTTATTTTTGCCACTTTTCTGTAAGTTTGAAATTATTTCCAAATAAAAATTTAAGAAGAAAAAAAAAATTATGGCCAGTAGAATAATGCGGAAATTACAGGAAAAGAATAAATGAGAAACTAGGAGATGCCCTTTCATCAGCTACTCTACTCCTATTTAATGATCCAAACCCACTGAAAAAAGAGGGTTCCTGATGTGAGCCTGCCTAATAGGACTGTTGAGAAGAAAAGGCAACAAAAATGATTTCAAACAGTTTTGTATATACTCCTCTGTTTTACTCCAAAAGTATAAATATACACCCACCAAGACCAAGTATCCTGGAGTATACTGAGAGGTGACAAGGAAGTCTTGAGGGCATTATTCCCCTTTGGCTCTGCAGCAGGCTGTGGGGACCTAACTGGATTCCAGGAGCATGTAAGGACTCAAGAGCGCCTACAGATGGCGGAATGCCAAGCAGTCCTGTTAGAGTTGGAACAGCTTAATTAAAAAATAGATATATGTAAAAAAATATATATAGATATATGTATACATTGTTTTTCTGGTAACAAAGTGATAGATGTTTATTAAAGGAAAACACAAAAGTCTGTAGTCCAACCATCCAGACATAGCTTATTTGGAATTATTTTTTTCTACTCCTTTTTCCAATAATTTTACTGTGTGTGTATATATACACACACATATATATAAAACAAATATATACATAGTTTTATATATAACAAATATATATATAGTTTCTTTTTAACAATAATGGGATACTGTATATATTTTTCTTTTGCAACCAGTTTTGTTTTACCTAACAGTATATAATTTTCCCATGTCATTAAATATACTTTTTTAATAGCTGGCAGTATCATATCATAGGAAGATATCAAATTAATTTAACCAATGCCTTATTGCTGGACACCTGAGTGGTTTCTAACTTTCTGATAGCAGAAGTCTCACTGAGAGGAACAGCTTTATATATAAGAACCCCCCCCACCCCATTTAAAATCTGTATTTGAAGCTCTGATTATTCTTAGGGTCAGGTTCCACACATTTCAATTATCCATACATCACCATAACTATTTCACCATAATTAAATACCATCTGTCCTATACTTAGCCTTTCTCTTTAAATCAATTCATTTCTGTCCTTAAATGAGTCTTAAAAGCAAACTTTATTTACTATTATAAATGGAAAACCAGCATCTTATGTCATAAAGAAAGGCAATCATAAAGACAAATACAATGGAAAACAAAACGTTGTAAAAATGGAATTAAGATATGGCTATTCCTTTGCTCATTCTTTTATATCGAAAGGGAGATTGGAAAGGTGTAGAGAGGTGTTAAAGACATACCAGCATCAAACTGACAGCTTTCTCCTTCCCTTGATCAGAAGACTGAAAAGAAACTGACAGGAATGACTTTCTCACTATGTGCATCATGTCAGACAATGCCACAGATGTGTTCCACCTAGAATTACCCTCCATCACCTAAAGTCACTTCGCATAGAAAACATGTCTTTTTTTTTTTTTAAGATTTTATTTATTTATTTGAGAGAAGAATCGAGCACAAGCCAGGGGGGCAGGGCAGCGGCAGGGAGAGAGAGAGAAGCAGACTCCTCGCTGAGCAGGGAGCATGACACAGGGCTCCATCCCAGGACCCTGGGATCACGACCTGAGCTGAAGCCATCCAGGCGCCTGGAAACATGTCTTAAGACACAGTCCAGGAAGTAGAATTTTTGAGATAAAATGTATGGACACTTTAAAAAGCTTTTGATAGGGAGGCCTGGCTGGCTCAGTCAGAAGAGCCTGAGACTCTTGATCTTGGGGCTGGGAGTTTGAGCCCCACATTGGCTGTAGAGATTACTTAAAAATAAAATCTTTAAGGGCGCGTGGGGGGCTCAGTTGGTTAAGCATCGGGCTCTTGATTTTGGCTCGGGTCCTGGGATTGAGCCGTGTGTCTGGATCTGTGCTCAGTGGGGAGTCTGCTTGAGGATTTCTCTCCGTCTCTCTCTGCCCTTCTCCCTGCTCGGGTGTACTCACACTCTCTCTCTCTCTCTAATAAATAAATCTTTAAAAAAATTTTTTTAAATAAAATCTTTTAAAAAAATAAATTTAAAAAAGTAAAAAAAAAAAGCTTTTGATAAACACATCCAAGTTAGTTTTACCATAGTTTCCTGAGAGTACCCATTTTACTTCACCCTCAAATAGTTAAGTATTATAAAGTAAATGTTAAAATGTTAAGCTTTTCAGCATAAGATATTCAGCAGCTGAATTTTCAAAGCGATTTTCATATTTCTCTAGCCAGTCTCTGACCCTGCGGCAGGGCCATTACATGAACCTTCAGTTAGTGGTAAGTTTACACAAACTGATACTGCTCTTGGTTTAACCAAGCTAAAGTAAACTCAGTAAAACACAAGGAAGTGACTAGCATTTGCAAATACTTCAGAATGTTTTTGCGCCAGCAAAGGTCAAATGAGGATCAGAATTGCATGGATTCCAAAGTAGACTTGTGAGAAATAAGGAAGCCAGAGAAGCATTACTCATGACACACCAATCACTATAAATATTCAAGAAGTCAATAAAAACTCTAAAAGAAGCATATGTGTGAGCCTTCCTATCCTGATATGGTAGGCAACTGCACAAATAGGTTACGGATTAATGCAATTGTTAACAAAAGATTTCTAAGTAGAAAAAGAAAAGTGTATTTTGAAGCATGAAGAATTAGTAACAACAGGAAGCTTCCAGATTATAATTCCTGGGCAGACACTTATGTGTGTATGTGCCTATGAGGGAAAGTGGGAGAGAAGAGAATTAAAAACATACTAAAAAGTTTCTTAGGGTGCCTGGGTGGCTCAGTCGGTTAATCGTCTGCCTTCAGCTCAGGTCATGATCCTGGGGTCCTCGGCTCAAGTCCCGCATCTGGCTCCTGTTCAACGGGGAGTCTGTTTCTCCCTCTCCCTCTGCCCCTCCTCCTGCTTGTGTTTGCTCTCTCTCTCTCAAATAAATAAATAAAACCTTAAAAAAAGTTCCTTATGTTTGGGAGGATGTTAGAGATTCTGATTAATTTTTGGTATTTATAGGAAACATAAGTTTATCTATGCTTAGAAATTTAAGAGGGCTCCTCATAAGATATAGAATTCCAAGTCACTAAATAAAAAGAAGGAAGGAAGGAATGGAAATAGACACCTTGATTAATACAGAAGAAGTCATAAGAAAAAAAAGAAAAGGAAGAACTCATGATCAGTATTTGGCAAAACAAGGTGGCAGAAATAAGACCACACTTATCAGTGATCAAAATAAATACGAATCAATTAAATTCCACTGTTAAAAAAAATAAGACTTTCAATCTAATTGCCCATCAGTGTAAAACAGATAAGTAAATTATGATAGGCCATTTTAATGGATGTGTGTGTATGCCAGAGAAAGAGACCCATGACTTACATAGTTTAGAAAAGTTGTAGGCAAGGGCGCCTGGGTGGCTCAGTCGTTAAGCGTCTGCCTTCGGCTCAGGTCATGATCCCAGGGTCCTGGGATCGAGCCCACATTGCGCTCCCTGCTCAGCGGGAAGCCTGCTTCTCCCTCTCCCACTCCCCCTGCTGGTGTTCCCTCTCCCGCTATCTCTGTCAAGTAAATAAATAAAAATCTTTAAAAAAAAAAAAGAAGAAAGAAAGAAAAGTTGTAGGCAAAAGCATAAGCAGAGAAAAGGGTCCAGAAAAACACCAATTTGGTAATGGTGGTTGCCTATAAAGAGTGAGATTATAAGAGACAGGAGTGGACTTTCCCATCTCACTTTACAAGTGTCTACATTGTTTGAAACTTTGACAAATAGTGTATAACCAAAGAAACAAGAAGAAATGAAATAATAAATATAAGGGCAGAATCACTGAAACAGAAGATATAGAGGACTAAAAACAAAGGTGATTAACAAAACCCATTTATTTTAAGTTTTTTATTTTAATTCCAGTATAGTTAACATACACTGTTATATTAGTTTCAGGTGTACTATATAGTGATTCAATAATTCTATACATCATTACTCAGTGCTAATCATGATCAAGGTATTTCTTTGAACACAGGGAGACTGAATAAGAATAACTGACAGAAGATGGAAAGAAAAGACTAAAGAAGAAAAAGAGGAAATGACAAATATAGCCAACATTTAAAAACTTATAAAAGAATAATATGATTATATTTTCCTATATAATTATAAATAACTATATAACTATAAATAACCACATGACAATACATTTTGAAAACACAGACGAAATCAATAAATTTCTAGAAAAATTGCCAAAATTGGCACAATAATGATAGCAAATGTGAACAGCCATTTAAAGTAATTTAAGACACTTCTTCCCTAGAAAGTCTCAGCTCCAGAAGGTTTTACAAGAGCATTCTACTAACTTCCAAGGAACAGACAATCTTTACTTAAAGGTGTTACTTTAGAAAATAAAAAAAGAGGAAACACTGCCCAACCTAAAGTTACTATAATTTTGAAATTTGGAATATGGATTGTCTAAAAAAAGAAAAATACAGGCCAGTTTAACTTCTAAATACGGATGCCAAACACCTAAATAAAATATTATCTAGTCAAATCCAAAAAAGTATTAAGACTATGTCATGATAAAGTAATAAATAATGATTCAAAGTCAGCAAACCTCTCAAGGTAATTCACTACATTAATGGATTATGGAAGAAGTTACTAGTGCCCACCATCTCTCTGTTCTCCTTTTCCTCCTGGGAATGCCATTAAACTTCCCAGCCACCATGGGGCACCTGGGTAGCTCAGTCGGTCGTGTGTCTGCCTTCGGCTCAGGTCATGATCCCGGAGTCCTGGGACTGAGCCCCCCATCGGGCTCCCTGCTCAGCGGGGAGTCTGCCTCTCTCCTCTGCCCCTCTCCCAGTTGTGCTCTCTCTCACTCACTCTCTCTCTCAAATAAATAAAATAAAATAAAATAAAATAAAACCCCACAAAACTTCCAGCCACCTTACAATAGGTGGGATAATGTGACTAGTCCCTATCAATGGAATCTGAGGAGCAGTGATCTGTGTCATCTCTGGCCATCATGGAGAACCCAGTGAAGGACCTAGGTCCAAGGAGATGGGGAAGCAACTGGTGAGAAAGAGCCTGGGTTCCTGAACTACTAAGTAATGGAGAGTCCACTGTCTCACCAACATCCCTGGACTGTGTCAAGAGGGATAAATACGTAGCATTCCTGGTGTAAGCCATTGAAATGTTGGGACTGTTATAACAGCTAAGATTATACACCCTAATAATACATGGAAAATTGGGATGGGGGAAACAGATGATCATCTCAGCAGGTACAGAGAGAGCCTTTGACAAAGTTCAATACTAATTTGTTTTAAAAACAAAAACAAAAATAAAAAACACAAAACCTAGGTCTTAAAGAAGCAGAATTAAGAGACCAAGCCCCTGTCTTCCCCATCACTGTCTTTTCTTCACAGCTTGATTATTAATTGGTTTAGCCACCACATGTGATACACTTCCTTATAAAATTTTTTCATTAGGAAGTAATGCATGGATTTTATCTATTTTCCTTGGTACCTCAGATCCTAAGGAAAAGGACTTCCTTTCCTTAACAAAGACTATCACCTACAAACCTATAGCTAACATCATACTTAATAGAAAACTATTCTCTTTAAGGAATGGAACAAGACAAGGATGCAGCTATTCCCACCACCATGTAACAGAATTATAGAAAAAGTAGCCACTACAAGAAATAACAAAAACTAAAACAAAGTATAAAATTAGAAGGAAAGAGACAAATGTCAGTTTGCAACTCGTATAATTATTTCACATAGAACTCACAGAAAATCCACAGAAAAACCATTAGAATTAATAGGAGTTCAAAAAGGTAGTTAGAAATGAAACCAACCTAAAAACAACTGATTGCATTTCTCCACACCAACAGTAACCAATCAGAGAGAGAGAGAGAGAGGAGATATATAACAGTCTAAACGGCAACAATGTGACAAAATAAGAAACCACTTATATTAGTAATATTATTGAAGCTAGGAATTATCTTAATAAAAAATGCAAGAGACTTGTGGAGAAAATCTGAAAAACTCTATTAAAGTACATCTGAGTGAAAATATGAATAAATGGAGAGAACGGACCATATTCATGGGTGAAATGACTTGACATTAAAAGGTATCAATTCCTCCCAGATCAACCTATCATTTCAATTAATTTCCAATCAAAACTTCAGGAAGACTTCTGTGAACTTTACAGACGGATTTAAAAATGTTTATGGAAGAACAAGTCCATGAAAAGATAAGAAAAAGGTAGATATTAAGACATATTACAAAGCCATAATAAAAACAAAATCCAATTGGATTAAAGATGTAAATGTAGAAGAAGAAAAGATAAAGTTAATAGGAGAAAATATAGAAAAAAATTATGATCTTCAGGTAGGTGAGGATTTCTTAAATAAGATGTATATAGCCTAGGCTATAAGGAGAAAAATGATGGATATGACTACACAAAATTTAAAGATTTATGTTTAAAAAAAAGTAGACCATAGACCTAAGGTAAGCTACAAATCTCTTAGATGAAAACATAAGAGTGACTCTTCAAAACCTTGAGTTAGGCAAGGATTTGTTAGATATGACACCAAAAACACAAGAGGTAAGACAGAAGATTGACCAGTTGGACGTCAACAAAATCGAAAAATTTTTTGCCTCAAAGAACACCATTAAAAAAGTGAAAAGACAAGTCACAGAAAAGGGGAAACTATTTGCAACTCATATATCTAATAAAAGGACATCTAAATATATATATATTTATATATTTATATATACCTAAATATATATAAAGAACCATTACAATTCAATAATAAAAGACAACAATTTATTTTATTTTATTTTTAAGATTTTATTTATTTATTTGACAGAGACACAGCGAGAGAGGGAACACAAGCAGGGGGAGTGGGAGAGGGAGAAGCAGGCTTCCCGCTGAGCAGGGAGCCCGATGCGGGGCTTGATCCCAGGACCCCGGGATCATGACCTGAGCCGAAGGCAGTCGCTTAACCAACTGAGCCACCCAGGCGCCCAGAAGACAACAATTTAAAAAATAGTTCTGAATAGACATTTCTCTAGAGAAGATACACAAATGGTTAATAAGCGCATGAAAATATGTTCAACATCATTAACCATCAGGGACTTGCGAATCAAAACCACCATGCGCTACAACTTTGTACCTGCTAGGGTGGGACGGCTCTAACCCAAATGACAGGCAACACGCCATGGTGAGGATATGAAGAAAATGGAACCATCATGCACTGCTGGTAAGACCAGAAAATGTCGCAGCTGCTTTGGAAAACAGTTTGGGAGTTCCTCAAAAGTTTAAACATCAAGATACTACATGATCCAGTCATTCCACTTCTAGGCATATACCCCAGAGAAATGAAAATATATGTTCACTCAGAAATTGTACATGAATGTTCACAGAAGCATTATTCATAATGGCCCAAAAGTAGAAACAACCTAAATGTGCATCAACTGACGAATGGATAAACAAAATGCGGTATACCCACATGATGGAATATTATTGGGCATTAACAGGGAACAAACTACTGATATATGCTGTAATGTGGATAAACCTACAAAACACTATGCTAAGTGAAAGAAACCAGGCACAACAAACACATATTGTATCATCACAGTTGTATGAGATGTTCAGAAGCAGGCAAATGCAAAGAGACAGGAAGTAGATTAGTGCTTGCCTAGGGCAGGGGAGGGGCATATTGAGGGAAAAGTGGAGAGTGACTGCTAATGGAGTAATAAAAATATTCTAAAATTAGATTATGGTGATAGTTGCACACTCTGTAAATAGACTACAAACCACTGAATTGTATAATTTAAATAGGTGAATTTTATGATATATAAATTTATTTTTATTTACTTTAGTTACATTTATTTTAGTTATATTTACTTACTTTAATAATAAAATTATTAGTAATAATAAAAAGGAGACCATAAATGAGGTTAACAGACAGGTGACAAGATTAGGGGAAGACTTAAAACATCCTCATCTGACAAAGAACTAACATTTTAACATGTAAGGATGCCAAAAAGGAACAAAATGCAAACCACATATAGAAAAATATCAGAAATCTGAAAGAAAAGAGGGGCAGATTAGATGGATAGATGGGTAAGCAGTTCACCAATGGCAAAACGATATGATGAGATGCTCAATTAAAACAGAAATGGAGGGGCGCCTGGGTGGTTCAGTCGTTAACCGTCTGCCTTCGGCTCAGATCATGATCCCAGGGTCCTGGGATCGAGCCCTGCATCGGGCTCCCTGCTCAGCGGGAAGCCTGCTTCTCCCTCTCCCCCTGCTTGTGTTCCCTCTCTCGCTGTCTCTCTCTGTCAAATAAATAAATAAAATTTAAAAAAAAGAAAAAGAAATGGAGTACTGCTTTAACCTACCAGTTTGGACCGAAATTCATAAGTGAGCTAACAGTAAATGCCAGCAGATGTTGGAAAAGGGACACTTGATGCACTCCTGGCGGGAGGAAACTGAAGAAGCCATTCTGCAGCACAAAGTAGCAGTTTTTAGTAAAAGATATCCCACAAGTATCCTAGAACCAGCAATCTCATATCTATCTCAAAAAAAATTCTTGCACAAGACACAGGGAGACACCCAAAAGGATGTTTGGTGCAGCACTGTTCGTGCAAGCAAGGAGTCACAGGCCACCTCATGTCTATTCCCAGGAGGCTGGTTAAGTTCTTGTGGTGTATACTTCCCATACAAAACTATGCAACAGCCAGGAGTAATAAATCAGACTTACATATAGCAATATGGTTTGACTCAAAAACATAATGTAGGGAGGAAAAGAAATAGTAAGAGATTTATAGCATGAAAGTTTTTTCTTTTTTTTGAAAATTTTATTTATTTATTTGAGAGAGAGTGTGAGAGAGCATGAGCGGGATTAGGGGCAGAGGGAGAGAGAGAAGCAGACTCCCTGCTGAGCAGGGCTTGATCCCAGGACCCTGAGATCATGACCTGAGCCGAAGGCAGATGCTTAAGTGACTGAGCTACTCAGGCGCCGCTATTTTTATTTTTGTTTTTTTTTTAAAGATTTTGTTTATTTGTGAGAGAGAGAACAGGCGCAGGGGGGAGTGGCAGGCAGAGGGAGAGGGAGAAACAGGCTCCCCGTGGAGCACGGAGACTGATGCGGGGCCCCAACCAAGGACTCTGAGATCATGACCTAAGCAAAAGTCAGACGTTTAACCTTAACCGACTGAGCCACCCAGGCGCCCTTAGCCTAAAAGTATTTATTTAGGTAAGTGCATCAAAAGCAAAACGTGACATAGGTTTCAAAGATACCCATGCTCTAAGAAGATATAAGGAAACGGAGTTGGGAAGAACAAATACAACAGCATGGCGGCGTGTTCGTGTGTGCACCGGGAGGAGGGTGCTGACAGAGTATCAAGGGAGGAAATAACAACATAAGATAACGCGAGAGACTCT